>NW_027446203.1:0-62500 GCF_038048845.1 Mixophyes fleayi | reverse complement strand
AATTCATGATTCATGATTCATGATTCAATTCATGATTCATGATTCAATTCATGATTCATGATTTAATGCATGATTCAATTCTTTATTCAATTCATAATTCAATTCATGATTCATGATTCAATTCATGATTCGATTCATGATTCATGATTCATGATTCGATATATGATTCATGATTAAATTCATGATTTATAATTTATGATTCAATTCATGATTCATGATTCAATTCATGATACGATTCATGATTCATGATTCAATTCATGATTCATGATTTGATTCATGATTCATGATTCAATTTTTAATTCATGATTCGATTCATGATTCATGATTAAATTTATGATTCATGATTTATGATTCAATTCATGATTCATGAATTTTTGCATTATTCAATTCATGGTTCATTAATCTTGATTCAATTCATGATTTATTTCATGATTCATGATTCGATTCATGATTCATGATTTATGATTCAATTCATGATTCAATTCATTATTTATTTCATGATTCAAAATTCAATTCATGATTCAATTCAGGATTTATGATTCAATTCATGATTCATGATTCATTTCATGTTTCATTTCATGATTCATGATTCGATTTATGATTCATGATTCAATTCATGATGCATGATTCAATTCGTGATTCATGATTCAATTCATGATTCATGATTCATTTCATGATTCATTTCATGATTCATGATTTGATTTATGATTCATGATTCAATTCATGATGCATGATTCAATTCGTGATTCCTGATTCAATTCATGATTCATGATTCAATTCATGATTCATGATTCATTTCATGATTCATGATTCAATTCATGATTCGATTCATGATTTATGATTCAATTCATGATTCATGATTCGATTCATGATTCATGATTCAATTCATGATTCATGATTCATGATTCGAATTATAATTCATGATTAAATTCATGATTCATGATTTATAATTCAATTCATGATTCATGATTTATTTCATGATTCAATTCATGGTTCATGAATCTTGATTCAATTCATGATTTATTTCATGATTCATGATACGATTCATGATTCATGATTCATGATTCAATTCATGATTCAATTCATGATTTATTTCATGATTCATGATTCGATTCATGCTTCATGATTCAATTCATGATTGAATTCATGATTGAATTTATGATTCATAATTCATGATTCAATTCATGATTCATGATTCAATTCATGATTTATGATTCAATGCATGATTCAATTCTTGATTCAATTCATAATTCAATTCATGATTCATGATTCAATTCATGATTCAATTCATGATTTATGATTCAATTCATGATTTATTTCATGATTCATGAGTCGATTCATGATTCATGATTCAATTCATGATTCAATTCATGATTTATGATTCAATTTATGATTCATGATTCATGATTTAATTCATGATTCATGATTCGATTTATAATTCATGATTGAATTCATGATGCATGATTCAATTTGTGATTCACGATTTAATTCATGATTCATGATTCATTTCATGATTCATTTCATGATTCATGATTCATGATTCAATTCATGATTCATGAGTCAATTCATGATTCATGATTCATTTCATGATTCATGATTTAATTCATGATTCAATTCATGATTCAATTGATGATTCATAATTCATGATTCAATTCATGATTCATGATTTATGATTCAATTCATGATTCATGATTCATAATTCAATTCATGATTCGATTCATGATTCATTATTCAATTCATGATTCATGATTTGATTCATGATTCATGATTCAATTTTTGGTTAGGGGTTATGGTTAGGGTTAGGGTTAGGGTTTTAGTTGGGGTAAGGGTTAGGGTTAGGGTAAGGGTTAGGGGTTAGGGTTAGGGTTAGGGCTAGGGTTAGGGATAGGGGGTTAGGGTTATTTTTAGGGTTAGGGTTAGAGTTAGGGTTAGGGTTAGGGTTAGGGGTTAGGGTTAGGGTTAGGGTTAGGGTTTGAGGTTAGGGTTAGGGTTAGGGTTAGGGGGTTAGGGTTAGGGGGTTAGGGTTAAGGGGTTAGGGTTAGGGTTAGGGGGTTAGGGTTATGGTTAGGATTAGGGTTAGGGTTAGGGTTAAGGGGTTAGGGTTAGGGTTAGGGTTAGGGTTAGGGGGTTAGGGTTAGGGTTATGGGGTTAGGGTTAGGGTTAGGGTTTGGGTTAGGATTAGGGTTAGGATTAGGGGTTAGGGTTAGGGTTAGGATTTGGGGTTAGAGTTAGGGTTAGGGTTAATGGTAGGGGTCAGGGTTAGGGTTAGGGTTAGGATTAAGGGGTTAAAGTTAGGGTTAGGGTTAGGGTTAAGGTTAGAGTTAAAGGTTAGGGTTGGGGTTAGGGTTAGGGGTTAGGGTTAGGGTTAGGGTTAGAGTTAGGGTTAGGGTTAGGGGGTTAGGGTTAGGGTAAGGGGGTTAGGGTTAGGGTTAGGGTTAGGGGCTAGGGTTAGGGTTAGGGTTAGGGTTAGAGTTAGGGTTAGGGTTAGGGTTAGGGGGTTAGGGTTAGGGTTAGGGTTAGGGGGTTAGGGTTAGGGGGTTAGTGTTAGGGTTAGGGTTAGGGTTAGGGTTAGGGTTAGGGGTTAGGGTTAGGGTTAGGGTTAGGGTTAGGGGGTTAGGGTTAGGGTTACGGTTAGGGGTTAGGTTTAGGGTTAGGGTTAGGGTTAGGGTTAGGGTTAGGGGTTAGGGTTAGGCTTAGTGGTTAGGGTTAGGGTTAGGGTTAGGGGTTAGGGTTAGGGTTAGGGTTAGGGGTTAGGGTTAGGGTTAGGGTTCATGATTCAATTCTTGATTCATGATTCATGATTCGATTCATGATTAAATTCATGATTCATGATTTATGATTCAATTCATGATTCATGATTTATTTCATGATTCATGATTGGATTAATGATTCATAATTCAATTCATGAGTCATGTTTTATGATTCGATTCATGATTCAAGATTCAATTCATGATTCATGATTCAATTCATAATTAATGTTTTAAATCATGATTCAATTCATGATTCAATTCATGATTCATAAATCAATTTATGATTCATGATTCTTAATTAATGATTGAATTCATGATTTATGATTCCATTCATGATTCATGATTTATTTCATGATTCAATTCATGGTTCATGAATATTGATTCAATTCATGCTTTATTTCATGATTCATGATTCGATTCATGATTCATGATTCAATTCATGAGTCATGATTCATGATTTGATTCATGATTCATGATTCAATTCATGATTCATGATTCAATTCATGATTCATGATTCATTATTCAATTCATGATTCATGATTCGATTTATGATTCATGATTCAATTCATAATTCAATTCATGATTAAATATGTCCGGGTTATGGTTAGGGTTAGGGTTGGGGTTAGGGTTAGGGGTTAGGGGTTAGGGTTAGGGTTAGGGTTGGGGTTAGGGTTAGGGGTTAGGGAATAGGTGTTAGGGTTAGGGTTAGGGTTAAAGGGGTTAGGGTTAGGGTTAGGGTTAGGGTTTGGGGTTAGCGTTAGGGTTAGGGTTAGGGGTTAGGGTTAGGGTTAGGGTTAGGGTTAGAGGGTTAGGGTTAGGGGGTTAGGGTTAGGTTTAGGGTTAGGGTTAGGGGTTAGGGTTAGGGTTAGGGTTAGGGTTAGGGTTTGGGGTTAGGGTTAGTGTTAGGGTTAGGGTTAGCATTAGGGGTTAGGGGGTTAGGGTTAGGGTTAGGGGGTTAGTATTAGGGTTAGGGTTAGGGTTAAGGGGTTAGGGTTAGGGTTAGGGGGTTAGGGTTATGGTTAGGTTTAGGGTTAGGGTTAGGGTTAAGGGGTTAGGGTTAGGGTTAGGGTTAGGGTTTGGGGTTAGGGTTAGGGTTAGGGTTAGGGGGTTAGGGTTAGGGTTAGGATTAGGGGTTAGGGTAAGGGTTTGGGGTTAGGATTAGGGCTAGGATTAGGGGTTAGGGTTAGGATTAGGGCTAGGGTTTGGGGTTAGAGTTGGGGTTAGGGTTAGGGTTAGGGGTTAGGGGTCAGGGTTAGGGTTAGGGTTAGGGTTAAGGGGTTAGGGTTAGGGTTAGGGTTTGGGTTAAGGGTAGGGTTAGAGGTTAGGGTTAGGGTTAGGGGTTAGGGTTAGGGTTAGGGTTAGGGGGTTAGGGTTAGGGTTAGGGTTAGGGGGTTTGGGGTTAGTGTTAGGTTAAGGGTTAGGGGTTAGGTTTAGGGTTAGGGTTAGGGTTAGGGTTAGGGGTTAGGGTTAGGGTTAGGGTTAGTGGTTAGGGTTAGGGTTAGGGTTAGGGTTAGGGGTTAGGGTTAGGGTTAGGGTTAGAGGTTAGGGTTAGGGGGTTAGGGTTAGGGTTAGGGGTTAATGTTAGGGTTAAGGTTAGGGTTTATGGTTAGGGTTAAGGTTCATGATTCATATCTTGATTCATGATTCATGATTTGATTCATGATTCATTTCGAGATTTATAATTCAATTCATGATTTATGATTCATGATTCCATTCATGATACATGATTAATTTTATGATTCATGATTCAATTCATGATTTGTGATTTATGATTCAATTCATGATTCATGATTCATAATTCAATTCATGATTCATGATTCATGATTCAATTCATGATTCATGCTTCAATTCATGATTCATGATTTATGATTGAATTCATGATTCATGATTCGATTCATGATTCATGATTCAATTCATGATTCAATTCATGATTTATGATTCAATTCATGATTCATGATTAATGATTAAATTCATGATTCATGATTCATGATTCGATTTATAATTCATGATTCAATTCATGATGCATGATTCAATTTGTGATTCATGATTTAATTCATGATTCATGATTCATTTCATGATTCATTTCATGATTCATGAGTCAATTCATGATTCATGAGTCAATTCATGATTCATGATTCATTTCATGATTCATGATTTAATTCATGATCGAATTCATGATTGAATTTATGATTCATAATTCATGATTCAATTCATGATTCAATTCATGATTCATGATTCAAGATTCAATTCATGATTCATGATTCATTGCATGATTCAATTCTTGATTCAATTCATAATTCAATTCATGATTTATGATTCAATTCATTATTTATGATTCGATTCATGATTCATGATTCAATTCATGATTCATGATTCATGATTCGAATTATGATTCATGATTAAATTCATGATTCATGATTTATGATTCAATTCATGATTCATGATTTATTTCATGATTCAATTCATGGTTCATGAATCTTGATTCAATTCATGATTTATTTCATGATTCATGATTCGATTCATGATTCATGATTCATGATTAAATTCATGATTCAATTCATGATTTATTTCATGATTCATGATTCGAATTATGATTCATGATTCAATTCTTGATTTATGATTTATGATTTAATTCATTATTCATGATTCAATTCATGATTCATGATTCGATTCATGATTCATGATTCAATTCATGATTCATGATTCAATTTATGATTCATGATTCAATTCTTGAATCATGATTCATGATTCAAATTATGATTCATGATTAAATTCATGATTCATGATTTATGATTCAATTCATGGTTCATGAATCTTTATTCAATTCATGATTTATTTCATGATTCATGATTCAATTCAAGATTCAATTCATGATTCAATTCATGATTTATTACATAATTCATGATTCGATTTATAATTCATGATTCAATTCATGATGCATGATTCAATTCGTGATTCATGATTCAATTCATGATTCATGATTCATTTCATGATTCATGATTCCTGATTCAATTCATGATTCATGATTCAATACATGATTCATGATTCATTTCATGATTCATGATTCAATTTATGATTCAATTCATGATTCAATTTATGATTCATAATTCATGATTCAATTCATGATTCAATTTATGATTCATGATACAATTCATGATTCATGATTCATGATTCGATTCATGATTCATGATTCAATTCATGATTCATGATTCAATTCATGATTCGTGATTCATGATTCATGATTCAATTCATGATTCATGATTCGATTCATGATTCATGATTCATGATTCAATTCAAGATTCATGATTCGATTTATGATTCATGATTCAATTCATGATTCATGATTTATTCATGATTCATGATTAATTTCATGATTCATTTCATGATTCATGATTGAATTCAAAATTCATGATTCAATTCATGATTCATTTCATGATTCAACTTATGATTTATAATTCATGATTCAATTCATGATTCAATTCATGATTCATGATTCATGATTCAATTCATGATTCCTGATTCAATTCATGATTCATGATTCAATTCATAATTCATCATTCATCATTCAATTCATGATTCATGATTCAATTCATGATTCAATTTATGATTCATGATTCCTGATTCAATTCATGATTCATGATTCAATTCATGATTCATGATTCCTTTCATGATTCATTAATCAATTCATGATTCAATTCATGATTCAATTCATGATTCATGATTCAATTCATGATTCATGATTCATGATTCAATTCATGATTCCTGATTCAATTCATGATTCATGATTCAATTCATAATTCATCATTCATCATTCAATTCATGATTCATGATTCAATTCATGATTCAATTTATGATTCATGATTCCTGATTCAATTCATGATTCATGATTCAATTCATGATTCATGATTCCTTTCATGATTCATTAATCAATTCATGATTCAATTCATGATTCAATTTATGATTCATGATTCAATTCAAGATACATGGTTCATGATTCAATTCATGATTCATGATTCAATTCATGATTCAATTCATGATTCAACTTATGATTTATAATTCATGATTCAATTCATGATTCAATTCATGATTCATGATTCATGATTCAATTCATGATTCATGATTCAATTCATGAATCATGATTCGATTCATGATTTATGTTTCAATTATTTATTCAATTCTTGATTCAATTCATAATTCAATTCATTATTCATGATTCGATTCATGATTCATGTTTGAATTCATGATTCAATTCATGATTCATTTCATGATTCATGATTCAATTCATGATTCATGATTCGATTCATGATTCATGATTCATGATTCCATTCATGATTCATGATTCGATTTATGATTCATGATTCAATTCATGATTCATGATTCAATTCATGATTCATTTCATGATTCATTTCATGATTCATGATTCAATTCAAAATTCATGATTCGATTCATGATTCATTTCATGATTCATGATTCATGATTCAATTAATGATTCAATTCATGAATTAACTTATGATTTATAATTCATGATTCAATTCATGATTCAATTCATGATTCATGATTCATGATTCAATTCATGATTAATGATTCATGATTCAATTCATGATTCATGATTCAATTCATGATTCATGATGTGATTCATGATTCATAATTCATCATTCAATGCATGATTCATGATTCATTTCATGATTCATGATTCACGATTCAATTAATGATTCAATTCATGATTCAACTTATGATTTATAATTCATGATTCAATTCATGATTCAATTCATGATTCATGATTCATGATTCAATTCATGATTCATGATTCAATTCATAATTCATGATGTGATTCATGATTCATAATTCATCATTCAATGCATGATTCATGATTCAATTCATGATTCAATTTATGATTCATGATTCCTGATTCAATTCATGATTCACTATTCAATTCATGATTCATGATTCCTTTCATGATTCATGATTCAATTCATGATTCAATTCATGATTCAATTTATGATTCATGATTCAATTCAAGATTCATGATTCATGATTCAATTCATGATTCATGATTCAATTCATGATTCTTGATTCATTTCATGATTCATGATTCAATTCATGATTCAATTCATGATTCAACTTATGATTTATAATTCATGATTCAATTCATGATTCAATTCATGATTCATGATTCATGATTCAATTCATGATTCATGATTCATGATTCGATTCATGATTCATGATTCAATTCATGATTCATGATTCAATTCATAAATCATGATTCATGATTCATGATTCAATTCATGATTTATGATTCGATTTATGATTCATGATTCAATTCATGATTCATGATTCAATTCATGATTCACGATTGAATTCAAAATTCATGATTCAATTCATGATTCATTTCATGATTCAATTCATAATTCAATTCATGATTCATGATTCGATTCATGATTCATGTTTGAATTCATGATTCAATTCATGATACATTTCATGATTCATGATTCAATTCATGATTCATGATTCAATTCTTGATTAATGATTCATGATTCAATTCATGATACATGATTCAATTCATGATTCATGATTCATTTCATGATTCATGATTCAATTCATGATTCGATTCATGATTCATGAGTCAATTCATAAATTCATGATTCGATTCATGATTCATGATTGAATTCTTGATTCATGATTCATGATTTGAATTATGATTCATGATTAAATTCATGATTCATGATTTATTTCATGATTCAATTCATGATTCAATTCAGGATTTATGATTCAATTCATGATTCATGATTCATGATTTAATTCATGATTCATGATTCATGATTCGATTTATAATTCATGATTCAATTCGTGATGCATGATTCAATTTGTGATTCATGATTGAAATTCATGATTCATGATTCATTTCATGATTCATTTCATGATTCATGATTCATGATTCAATTCATGATTCATGAGTCAATTCATGATTCATGATTTATTTCATGATTCATGATTTAATTCATGATTAAATTCATGATTCAATTTATGATTTATAATTCATGATTCAATTCATGATTCAATTCATGATTCATGGTTCAAGATTCAATTAATGATTCATGATTCAATTCATGATTCATGATTTAATTCATGATTCATGATTCAATGCATGATTCAATTCTTGATTCAATTCATAATTCAATTCATGATTCATGATTCAATTCATGATTCATTACATGGTTCATGATTCAATTCATGATTCATGATTCAATTCATGATTCAATTCATGATTCATGATTCGATTCATGATTCATGATTCAATTTATGATTTATGATTCAATTCATGATTCATGATTCATTTCATGATTCATTTTATGATTCATAATTCAATTCATGATTCATGATTCAATTCATGATTTATGATTCATGATTCAATTCAAGAATCATTATTCATGATTCAATTCATGATTCATGATTCATTTCATGATTCATTTTATGATTCATACTTCAATTCATGATTAATGATTCAATTCATGATTCATGATTCAATTCATGATTTGATTCATGATTCATGATTCAATTCATGATTCATGACTCATAATTCAATTCAAGATTCATGATTCAATTCATGATTCATAATTAAATTCATGATTCATGATTCAATTCATGATTCGATTCATGATTCAATTTATGATTCATAATTCATGATTCAATTCATGATTCATGATTAAATTCATGATTCATGATTCAATTCATGATTCATGATTCAATGCATGATTCAATTCTTGATTCAATTCATAATTCAATTCATGATTCATGATTCAATTCATGATTCGATTCATGATTCATGATTCATGATTCGATATATGATTCATGATTCAATTCATGATTCATAATTTATGATTCAATTCATGATTCAAGATTCATGATTCAATTCATGATTCGATTCATGATTCATGATTAAATTCATGATTCATGATTCGATTCATGTTTCATGATTCATGATTCAATTCATGATTCAATTCATTATTTATTTCATGATTCATGATTCGATTCATGATTCATGATTCAATTCATGATGCATGATTCAATTCGTGATTCATGATTCAATTCATGATTCATGATTCATTTCATGATTCATTTCATGATTCATGATTCGATTTATGATTCATGATTCAATTCATGATGCATGATTCAATTCGTGATTCCTGATTCAATTCATGATTCATGATTCAATTCATGATTCATGATTCATTTCATGATTCATGATTCAATTCATGATTCAATTCTTGATTCAATTCATAATTCAATTCATGATTCATGATTCAATTCATGATTGAATTCATGATTTATGATTCAATTCATGATTTATTTCATGATTCATGATTCGATTCATGATTCATGTTTCAATTCATGATTCAATTCATGATTTATGATTCAATTCATGATTCATGATTTAATTCATGATTCATGATTCATGATTCGATTCATGATTCAATTCATGATGCATGATTCAATTTGTGATTCATGATTTAATTCATGATTCATGATTCATTTCATGATTCATGATTCATGATTCATGATTCATGATTCAATTCATGATTCATGATTCAATTCATGATTCATGAGTCAATTCATGATTCATGATTCATTTCATGATTCATGATTTAATTCATGATTCAATTCATGATTCATGAGTCAATTCATGATTCATGATTCATTTCATGATTCATTATTTAATTCATGATTCAATTCATGATTCAATTTATGATTCATGTTTTATGATTCAATTCATGATTCATGATTCAATTCATGATTCGATTCATGATTCATGATTCATTATTCAATTCATGATTCATGATTCGATTCATGATTCATGATTCAATTTATGATTCATGTTTTATGATTCAATTCATGATTCATGATTCAATTCATGATTCGATTCATGATTCATGATTCATTATTCAATTCATGATTCATGATTCGATTCATGATTCATGATTCAATTCTTGATTCATGATTCGATTCATGATTCATGATTACATTTATGGTTCATGATTTATTATTCAATTCATGATTCATGATTCGATTCATGATTCATGATTCAATTCATGATTCAATTCATGATTTATGATTCAATTCATGATTCATGATTAATGATTTAATTCATCATTCATGATTCATGATTCATGATTCGATTTATAATTCATGATTCAATTCATGATGCATGATTCAATTTGTGATTCATGATTTAATTCATGATTCATGATTCATTTCATGATTCATTTCATGATTCATGATTCATGATTCAATTCATGATTCATGATTCAATTCATGATTCATGAGTGAATTCATGATTCATGATTCATTTCATGATTCATGATTTAATTCATGAATGAATTCATGATTGAATTTATGATTCATAATTAATGATTCAATTCATGATTCAATTCATGATTCATGATTCATGATTCAATTCATGATTCATGATTCAATTCATGATTCATGATTCAATGCATGATTCAATTCTTGATTCAATTCATAATTCAATTCATGATTCATGATTCAATTCATGATTCAATTCATGATTTATGATTCAATTCATGATTTATTTCATGATTCATGATTCGATTCATGATTCATGATTCAATTAATGATTCAATTCATGATTTATGATTCAATTCATGATTCATGATTTAATTCATGATTCATGATTCATGATTCATGATTCGATTTATAATTCATGGTTCAATTCATGATGCATGATTCAATTTGTGATTCATGATTTAATTCATGATTCATGATTCATTTCATGATTCATTTCATGATTGATGATTCATGATTCAATTCACGATTCATGAGTCAATTCATGATTCATGATTCATTTCATGATTCATGATTTAATTCATGATTCAATTCATGATTCAATTTATGATTCATAATTCATGATTCAATTCATGATTCAATTCATGATTCATGATTCATGATTCAATTCATGATTCATGATTCAATTCATGATTCATGATTCAATGCATGATTCAATTCTTGATTCAATTCATAATTCAATTCATGATTTAATTCATGATTCAATTCATGATTCAATTTATGATTCATAATTCATGATTCAATTCATGATTCAATTCATGATTCATGATTCATGATTCAATTCATGATTCATGATTCAATTCATGATTCATGATTCAATGCATGATTCAATTCTTGATTCAATTCATAATTCAATTCATGAATTATGATTCAATTCATGATTCGATTCATGATTCATGATTCATGATTCGATATATGATTCATGATTAAATTCATGATTCATAATTTATGATTCAATTCATGATTTATGATTCATGATTCAATTCATGATTCGATTCATGATTCATGATTCAAATCATGATTCATGATTTGATTCATGATTCATGATTCAATTTTTAATTCATGATTCGATTCATGATTCATGATTAAATTTATGATTCATGATTTATGATTCAATTCATGATTCATGATTTCTTTCATGATTCAATTCATGGTTCATGAATCTTGATTCAATTCATGATTTATTTCATGATTCATGATTCGATTCATGATTCATGATTCAATTCATGACTCAATTCATGATTTATTTCATGATTCATGATTCGATTCAAGATTCATGATTCATGATTCATGATTCAATTCATGATTCAATTCATTATTTATTTTATGATTCATGATTCGATTCATGATTCAGTTCAGGATTTATGATTCAATTCATGATTCATGATTCATTTCATGATTCATTTCATGATTCATGATTCGATTTCTGATTCATGATTCAATTCATGATGCATAATTCAATTCGTAATTCCTGATTCAATTCATGATTCGTGATTCAATTTGTGATTCATGATTCAAATTATGATTCATGATTAAATTCATGATTCATGATTTATGATTCAATTCATGATTCATGATTTATTTCATGATTCAATTCATGGTTCATGAATCTTGATTCAATTCATGATTTATTTCATGATTCATTATTCGATTCATGATTCATGATTCAATTCATGACTCAATTCATGATTTATTTCATGATTCATGATTAGATTCAAGATTCATGATTCAATTCTTGATTTATGATTCATGATTCATGATTTAATTCATGATTCATAATTCAATTCATGATTCATGATTCGATTCATGATTCATGTTTGAATTCATGATTCAATTCATGATTCGATTCATGATTTATGATTCAATTCATGATTCATGATTCGATTCATGATTCATGATTCAATTCATGATTCATGATTCATGATTCATGATTCGAATTATAATTCATGATTAAATTCATGATTCATGATTTATGATTCAATTCATGATTCATGATTTATTTCATGATTCAATTCATGGTTCATAAATCTTGATTCAATTCATGATTTATGATTCAATTCATGATTCATGATTCATTTTATGATTCATGATTCATGATTCAAATCATGATTCATGATTCAATTCATCATTCATGATTCAATTCATGATTCGATTCATGATTCATGATTCAATTCATCATTCATGACTCATGATTCAATTCATGACTCATGATTCAATTCATGATTCATGATTCAATTCATGATTCATGATTCAATTCATCATTCATGATTCATGATTCAATTCATGATTCAATACATGATTCATGATTCGATTCATGATTCATAATTCAATTCATGATTCATGATTCATGATTCAATTCATGATTCGATTCATGATTCATGATTTATGATTAAATTCATGATTCGATTCATGATTCATAATTCGATATATGAATTATGATTAAATTCATGATTCATGTTTTATGATTCAATTCATGATTCATAATTCATGATTCAATTCATGATTCGATTCATGATTCATGATTCATTATTCAATTCATGATTCATGATTCGATTCATGATTCATGATTCAATTCTTAATTCATGATTCGATTCATGATTCATGATTACATTTATGGTTCATGAATCTTGATTCAATTTATGATTTATTTCATGATTCATGATTCGATTCATGATTCATGATTTATGATTCAATTCATGATTCATGATTCGATTCATGATTCATGATTCAATTCATGATTCAATTCATGATTTATGATTCAATTCATGATTCATGATTAATGATTTAATTCATGATTCATGATTCATGATTCATGATTCGATTTATAATTCATGATTCAATTCATGATGCATGATTCAATTTGTGATTCATGATTTAATTCATGATTCATGATTCATTTCATGATTCATGATTCATGATTCAATTCATGATTCATGAGTGAATTCATGATTCATGATGCATTTCATGATTCATGATTTAATTCATGATTGAATTCATGATTGAATTTATGATTCATAATTCATGATTCAATTCATGATTCAATTCATGATTCATGATTCATGATTCAATTCATGATTCATGATTCAATTCATGATTCATGATTCAATGCATGATTCAATTCTTGATTCAATTCATAATTCAATTCATGATTCATGATTAAATTCATGATTCAATTCATGATTTATGATTCAATTCATGATTTATTTCATGATTCATGATTCGATTCATGATTCATGATTCAATTCATGATTCATGATTCATTTCATGATTCATGATTCATGATTCAATTCATGATTCATGAGTCTATTCATGATTCATGATTCATTTAATGATTCATGATTTAATTCATGATTCAATTCATGATTCAATTTATGATTCATAATTCATGATTCAATTCATGATTCAATTTGTGATTCATGATTCATGATTCAATTCATGATTCATGATTCAATTCATGATTCATGATTCAATGCATGATTCAATTCTTGATTCAATTCATAATTCAATTCATGATTCATGATTCAATTCATGATTCAATTCATGATTTATGATTCAATTCATGATTTATTTCATGATTCATGATTCGATTCATGATTCATGATTCAATTCATGATTCAATTCATGATTTATGATTCAATTCATGATTCATGATTTAATTCATGATTCATGATTCATGATTCGATTCATGATTCAATTCATGATGCATGATTCAATTTCTGATTCATGATTTAATTCATGATTCATGATTCATTTCATGATTCATTTCATGATTCATGATTCATGATTCATTTCATGATTCATGATTTAATTCATGATTCAATTCATAATTCAATTTATGATTCATAATTCATGATTCAATTCATGATTCAATTCATGATTCATGATTAAATTCATGATTCATGATTCAATTCATGATTCATGATTCAATGCATGATTCAATTCTTGATTCAATTCATAATTCAATTCATGATTCATGATTCAATTCATGATTCGATTCATGATTCATGATTCATGATTCGATATATGATTCATGATTCAATTCATGATTCATAATTTATGATTCAATTCATGATTCATGATTCATGATTCAATTCATGATTCGATTCATGATTCATGATTCAATTCATGATTCATGATTTGATTCATGATTCATGATTCAATTTTTAATTCATGATTCGATTCATGATTCATGATTAAATTTATGATTCATGATTCAATTTTTAATTCATGATTCGATTCATGATTCATGATTAAATTTATGATTCATGATTTATGATTCAATTCATGATTCATGATTTATTTCATGATTCAATTCATGGTTCATGAATCTTGATTTAATTCATGATTTATTTCATGATTCATGATTCGATTCATGATTCATGATTCATGATTCAATTCATGATTCAATTCATTATTTATTTCATGATTCATGATTCGATTCATGATTCATGATTCATTTCATGATTCATTTCATGATTCATGATTCGATTTATGATTCATGATTCAATTCATGATGCATGATTCAATTCGTGATTCATGATTCAATTCATGATTCATGATTCATTTCATGATTCATTTCATGATTCATGATTCGATTTATGATTCATGATTCAATTCATGATGCATGATTAAATTCGTGATTCCTGATTCAATTCATGATTCATGATTCAATTCATGATTCATGATTCATTTCATGATTCATGATTCAATTCATGATTCATGATTCAATGCATGATTCAATTCTTTATTCAATTCATAATTCAATTCATGATTCATGATTCAATTCATGATTCAATTCATGATTTATGATTCAATTCATGATTTATTTCATGATTCATGATTCAATTCATGATTCATGATTCAATTCATGATTCAATTCATGATTTATGATTCAATTCATGATTCATGATTTAATTCATGATTCATGATTCATGATTCGATTCATGATTCAATTCATGATGCATGATTCAATTTGTGATTCATGATTTAATTCATGATTCATGATTTATTTCATGATTCATTTCATGATTCATGATTCAATTCATGATTCATGAGTCAATTCATGATTCATGATTCATTTCATGATTCATGATTTAATTCATGATTCAATTCATGATTCATGAGTCAATTCATGATTCATGATTCATTTCATGATTCATTATTTAATTCATGATTCAATTCATGATTCAATTTATGATTCATGTTTTATGATTCAATTCAAGATTCATGATTCATGATTCAATTCATGATTCGATTCATGATTCATGATTCATTATTCAATTCATGATTCATGATTCGATTCATGATTCATGATTACATTTATGGTTCATGAATCTTGATTCAATTTATGATTTATTTCATGATTCATGATTCGATTCATGATTCATGATTTATGATTTAATTCATGATTCATGATTCGATTCATGATTCATGATTCAATTCATGATTTATGATTCAATTCATGATTCATGATTAATGATTTAATTCATGATTCATGATTCGATTTATAATTCATGATTCAATTCATGATGCATGATTCAATTTGTGATTCATGATTTAATTCATGATTCATGATTCATTTCATGATTCATTTCATGATTCATGATTCATGATTCAATTCATGATTCATGAGTGAATTCATGATTCATGATTCATTTCATGATTCATGATTTAATTCATGATTGAATTTATGATTCATAATTCATGATTCAATTCATGATTCAATTCATGATTCATGATTCAATTCATGATTCATGATTCAATTCATGATTCATGATTCAATGCATGATTCAATTCTTGATTCAATTCATAATTCAATTCATGATTCATGATTCAATTCATGATTCAATTCATGATTTATGATTCAATTCATGATTTATTTCATGATTCATGATTCGATTCATGATTCATGATTCGATTCATGATTCATGATTCAATTCATGATTCAATTCATGATTTATGATTCAATTCATGATTCATGATTTAATTCATGATTCATGATTCATGATTCATGATTCGATTTATAATTCATGGTTCAATTCATGATGCATGATTCAATTTGTGATTCATGATTCAATTCACGATTCATGAGTCAATTCATGATTCATGATTCATTTCATGATTCATGATTTAATTCATGATTCAATTCATGATTCAATTTATGATTCATAATTCATGATTCAATTCATGATTCAATTCATGATTCATGATTCATAATTCAATTCTTGATTCATGATTCAATTCATGATTCATGATTCAATGCATGATTCAATTCTTGATTCAATTCATAATTCAATTCATGAATTATGATTCAATTCATGATTTGATTCATGATTCATGATTCATGATTCGATATATGATTCATGATTAAATTCATGATTCATAATTTATGATTCAATTCATGATTTAAGATTCATGATTCAATTCATGATTCGATTCATGATTCATGATTCAATTCATGATTCATGATTTGATTCATGATTCATGATTCAATTTTTAATTCATGATTCGATTCATGATTCATGATTAAATTTATGATTCATGATTTATGATTCAATTCATGATTCATGATTTCTTTCATGATTCAATTCATGGTTCATGAATCTTGATTCAATTCATGATTTATTTCATGATTCATGATTCGATTCATGATTCATGATTCATGATTCAATTCATGATTCAATTCATTATTTATTTTATGATTCATGATTCGATTCATGATTCAATTCAGGATTTATAATTCAATTCATGATTCATGATTCATTTCATGATTCATGATTCGATTTCTGATTCATTTCATGATTCATTTCATGATTCATGATTCGATTTCTGATTCATGATTCAATTCATGATGCATGATTCAATTCGTAATTCCTGATTCAATTCATGATTCATGATTCAATTTGTGATTCATGATTCAAATTATGATTTATGATTCAATTCATGATTCAATTTATGATTCATAATTCATGATTCAATTCATGATTCAATTTGTGATTCATGATTCATGATTCAATTCATGATTCATGATTCAATTCATGATTCATGATTCAATGCATGATTCAATTCTTGATTCAATTCATAATTCAATTCATGATTCATGATTCAATTCATGATTCAATTCATGATTTATGATTCAATTCATGATTTATTTCATGATTCATGATTCGATTCATGATTCATGATTCAATTCATGATTCAATTCATGATTTATGATTCAATTCATGATTCATGATTTAATTCATGATTCATGATTCATGATTCGATTCATGATTCAATTCATGATGCATGATTCAATTTGTGATTCATGATTTAATTCATGATTCATGATTCATTTCATGATTCATTTCATGATTCATGATTCATGATTCATTTCATGATTCATGATTTAATTCATGATTCAATTCATGATTCAATTTATGATTCATAATTCATGATTCAATTCATGATTCAATTCATGATTCATGATTCATGATTAAATTCATGATTCATGATTCAATTCATGATTCATGATTCAATGCATGATTCAATTCTTGATTCAATTCATAATTCAATTCATGATTCATGATTCAATTCATGATTCGATTCATGATTCATGATTCATGATTCGATATATGATTCATGATTCAATTCATGATTCATAATTTATGATTCAATTCATGTATCATGATTCATGATTCAATTCATGATTCGATTCATGATTCATGATTCAATTCATGATTCATGATTTGATTCATGATTCATGATTCAATTTTTAATTCATGATTCGATTCATGATTCATGATTAAATTTATGATTCATGATTCAATTTTTAATTCATGATTCGATTCATGATTCATGATTAAATTTATGATTCATGATTTATGATTCAATTCATGATTCATGATTTATTTCATGATTCAATTCATGGTTCATGAATCTTGATTTAATTCATGATTTATTTCATGATTCATGATTCGATTCATGATTCATGATTCATGATTCAATTCATGATTCAATTCATTATTTATTTCATGATTCGATTCATGATTCATGATTCAATTCATGATGCATGATTCAATTCGTGATTCATGATTCAATTCATGATTCATGATTCATTTCATGATTCATTTCATGATTCATGATTCGATTTATGATTCATGATTCAATTCATGATGTATGATTCAATTCGTGATTCCTGATTCAATTCATGATTCATGATTCAATTCATGATTCATGATTCATTTCATGATTCATGATTCAATTCATGATTCATGATTCAATGCATGATTCAATTCTTTATTCAATTCATAATTCAATTCATGATTCATGATTCAATTCATGATTCAATTCATGATTTATGATTCAATTCATGATTTATTTCATGATTCATGATTCGATTCATGATTCATGATTCAATTCATGATTCAATTCATGATTTATGATTCAATTCATGATTCATGATTCAATTCATGATTCATGATTTAATTCATGATTCATGATTCATGATTCGATTCATGATTCAATTCATGATGCATGATTCAATTTGTGATTCATGATTTAATTCATGATTCATGATTCATGATTCAATTCATGATTCATGAGTCAATTCATGATTCATGATTCATTTCATGATTCATGATTTAATTCATGATTCAATTCATGATTCATGAGTCAATTCATGATTCATGATTCATTTCATGATTCATTATTTAATTCATGATTCAATTCATGATTCAATTTATGATTCATGTTTTATGATTCAATTCATGATTCATGATTCATGATTCAATTCATGATTCGATTCATGATTCATGATTCATTATTCAATTCATGATTCATGATTCGATTCATGATTCATGATTCAATTCTTGATTCATGATTCGATTCATGATTTATGATTACATTTATGGTTCATGAATCTTGATTCAATTTATGATTTATTTCATGATTCATGATTCGATTCATGATTCATGATTTATGATTTAATTCATGATTCATGATTTGATTCATGATTCATGATTCAATTCATGATTCAATTCATGATTTATGATTCAATTCATGATTCATGATTAATGATTTAATTCATGATTCATGATTCATGATTCATGATTCGATTTATAATTCATGATTCAATTCATGATGCATGATTCAATTTGTGATTCATGATTTAATTCATGATTCATGATTCATTTCATGATTCATTTCATGATTCATGATTCATGATTCAATTCATGATTCATGAGTGAATTCATGATTCATGATTCATTTCATGATTCATGATTTAATTCATGATTGAATTTATGATTCATAATTCATGATTCAATTCATGATTCAATTCATGATTCATGATTCAATTCATGATTCATGATTCAATTCATGATTCATGATTCAATGCATGATTCAATTCTTGATTCAATTCATAATTCAATTCATGATTCATGATTCAATTCATGATTCAATTCATGATTTATGATTCAATTCATGATTTATTTCATGATTCATGTTTCGATTCATGATTCATGATTCAATTCATGATTCAATTCATGATTTATGATTCAATTCATGATTCATGATTTAATTCATGATTCATGATTCATGATTCATGATTCGATTTATAGTTCATGGTTCAATTCATGATGCATGATTCAATTTGTGATTCATGATTCAATTCACGATTCATGAGTCAATTCATGATTCATGATTCATTTCATGAATTATGATATGATTCATGATTCAATTCATGATTCATGAGTCAATTCATGATTCATGATTCATTTCATGATTCATGATTTAATTCATGATTCAATTCATGATTCATGAGTCAATTCATGATTCATGATTCATTTCATGATTCATTATTTAATTCATGATTCAATTCATGATTCAATTTATGATTCATGTTTTATGATTCAATTCATGATTCAATATTCATGATTCAATTCATGATTCGATTCATGATTCATGATTCATTATTCAATTCATGATTCATGATTCGATTCATGATTCATGATTCAATTCTTGATTCATGATTCGATTCATGATTTATGATTACATTTATGGTTCATGAATCTTGATTCAATTTATGATTTATTTCATGATTCATGATTCGATTCATGATTCATGATTTATGATTTAATTCATGATTCATGATTTGATTCATGATTCATGATTCAATTCATGATTCAATTCATGATTTATGATTCAATTCATGATTCATGATTAATGATTTAATTCATGATTCATGATTCATGATTCATGATTCGATTTATAATTCATGATTCAATTCATGATGCATGATTCAATTTGTGATTCATGATTTAATTCATGATTCATGATTCATTTCATGATTCATTTCATGATTCATGATTCATGATTCAATTCATGATTCATGAGTGAATTCATGATTCATGATTCATTTCATGATTCATGATTTAATTCATGATTGAATTTATGATTCATAATTCATGATTCAATTCTTGATTCAATTCATAATTCAATTCATGATTCATGATTCAATTCATGATTCAATTCATGATTTATGATTCAATTCATGATTTATTTCATGATTCATGATTCGATTCATGATTCATGATTCAATTCATGATTCAATTCATGATTTATGATTCAATTCATGATTCATGATTTAATTCATGATTCATGATTCATGATTCATGATTCGATTTATAATTCATGGTTCAATTCATGATGCATGATTCAATTTGTGATTCATGATTCAATTCACGATTCATGAGTCAATTCATGATTCATGATTCATTTCATGAATTATGATTTAATTCATGATTCAATTCATGATTCAATTTATGATTCATAATTCATGATTCAATTCATGATTCAATTCATGATTCATGATTCATAATTCAATTCTTGATTCATGATTCAATTCATGATTCATGATTCAATGCATGATTCAATTCTTGATTCAATTCATAATTCAATTCATGAATTATGATTCAATTCATGATTTGATTCATGATTCATGATTCATGATTCGATATATGATTCATGATTAAATTCATGATTCATAATTTATGATTCAATTCATGATTTAAGATTCATGATTCAATTCATGATTCGATTCATGATTCATGATTCAATTCATGATTCATGATTTGATTCATAATTCATGATTCAATTTTTAATTCATGATTCGATTCATGATTCATGATTAAATTTATGATTCATGATTTATGATTCAATTCATGATTCATGATTTCTTTCATGATTCAATTCATGGTTCATGAATCTTGATTCAATTCATGATTTATTTCATGATTCATGATTCGATTCATGATTCATGATTCATGATTCAATTCATGATTCAATTCATTATTTATTTTATGATTCATGATTCGATTCATGATTCAATTCAGGATTTATGATTCAATTCATGATTCATGATTCATTTCATGATTCATGATTCGATTTCTGATTCATTTCATGATTCATTTCATGATTCATGATTCGATTTCTGATTCATGATTCAATTCATGATGCATGATTCAATTCGTAATTCCTGATTCAATTCATGATTCATGATTCAATTTGTGATTCATGATTCAAATTATGATTCATGATTAAATTCATGATTCATGATTTATGATTCAATTCATGATTCATGATTTATTTCATGATTCAATTCATGGTTCATGAATCTTGATTCAATTCATGATTTATTTCATGATTCATGATTCGATTCATGATTCATGATTCAATTCATGACTCAATTCATGATTTATTTCATGATTCATGATTCGATTCAAGATTCATGATTCAATTCTTGATTTATGATTCATGATTCATGATTTAATTCATGATTCATAATTCAATTCATGATTCATGATTCGATTCATTATTCATGTTTGAATTCATGATTCAATTCATGATTCGATTCATGATTTATGATTCAATTCATGATTCATGATTCGATTCATGATTCATGATTCAATTCATGATTCATGATTCATGATTCATGATTCGAATTATAATTCATGATTAAATTCATGATTCATGATTTATGATTCAATTCATGATTCATGATGTATTTCATGATTCAATTCATGGTTCATGAATCTTGATTCAATTCATGATTTATTTCATGATTCATGATTCGATTCATGATTCATGATTCATGATTCAATTTATGATTCAATTCATGATTTATTTCATAAATCATGATTCGATTCATGATTCATGATTCATGATTCAATTCTTGATTTATGATTCATGATTCATGATTTAATTCATGATTACATTTATGGTTCATGAATCTTGATTCAATTTATGATTTATTTCATGATTCATGATTCGATTCATGATTCATGATTTATGATTCAATTCATGATTCATGATTCGATTCATGATTCATGATTCAATTCATGATTCAATTCATGATTTATGATTCAATTTATGATTCATGATTAATGATTTAATTCATGATTCATGATTCATGATTCATGATTCAATTTATAATTCATGATTCAATTCATGATGCATGATTCAACTTGTGATTCATGATTTAATTCATGGTTCATGATTCATTTCATGATTCATTTCATGATTCATGATTCATGATTCAATTCATGATTCATGAGTGAATTCATGATTCATGATTCATTTCATGATTCATGATTTAATTCATGATTGAATTCATGATTGAATTTATGATTCATAATTCATGATTCAATTCATGATTCATGATTCAATTCATGATTCATGATTCAATGCATGATTCAATTCTTGATTCAATCCATAATTCAATTCATGATTCATGATTCAATTCATGATTCAATTCATGATTTATGATTCAATTCATGATTTATTTTCTGATTCATGATTCGATTCATGATTCATGATTCAATTCATGATTCAATTCATGATTTATGATTCAATTCATGATTCATGATTTAATTCATGATTCATGATTCATGATTCATGATTCGATTTATAATTCATGGTTCAATTCATGATGCATGATTCAATTTGTGATTCATGATTTAATTCATAATTCATGATTCATTTCATGATTCATTTCATGATTCATGATTCATGATTCAATTCACGATTCATGAGTCAATTCATGATTCATGATTCATTTCATGATTCATGATTTAATTCATGATTCAATTCATGATTCAATTTATGATTCATAATTCATGATTCAATTCATGATTCAATTCATGATTCATGATTCATGATTCAATTCATGATTCATGATTCAATTCATGATTCATGATTCTAAGCATGATTCAATTCTTGATTCAATTCATAATTCAATTCATGAATTATGATTCAATTCATGATTTGATTCATGATTCATGATTCATGATTCGATATATGATTCATGATTAAATTCATGATTCATAATTTATGATTCAATTCATGATTTATGATTCATGATTCAATTCATGATTCGATTCATGATTCATGATTCAATTCATGATTCATGATTTGATTCATGATTCATGATTCAATTTTTAATTCATGATTCGATTCATGATTAAATTTATGATTCATGATTTATGATTCAATTCATGATTCATGATTTCTTTCATGATTCAATTCATGGTTCATGAATCTTGATTCAATTCATGATTTATTTCATGATTCATGATTCGATTCATGATTCATGATTCATGATTCAATTCATGATTCAATTCATTTTTTATTTTATGATTCATGATTCGATTCATGATTCAATTCAGGATTTATGATTCAATTCATGATTCATGATTTAATTCATGATTCATGAGTCATGATTCATGATTCGATTTATAATTCATGGTTCAATTCATGATGCATGATTCAATTTGTGATTCATGATTTAATTCATGATTCATGATTCATTTCATGATTCATTTCATGATTCATGATTCATGATTCAATTCACGATTCATGAGTCAATTCATGATTCATGATTCATTTCATGATTCATGATTTAATTCATGATTCAATTCATGATTCAATTTATGATTCATAATTCATGATTCAATTCATGATTCAATTCATGATTCATGATTCATGATTCAATTCATGATTCATGATTCAATTCATGATTCATGATTCAATGCATTATTCAATTCTTGATTCAATTCATGAATTATGATTCAATTCATGATTTGATTCATGATTCATGATTCATGATTTGATATATGATTCATGATTAAATTCATGATTCATAATTTATGATTCAATTCATGATTTATGATTCATGATTCAATTCATGATTCGATTCATGATTCATGATTCAATTCATGATTTATGATTTGATTCATGATTCATGATTCAATTTTTAATTCATGATTCGATTCATGATTCATGATTAAATTTATGATTCATGATTTATGATTCAATTCATGATTCATGATTTCTTTCATGATTCAATTCATGGTTCATGAATCTTGATTCAATTCATGATTTATTTCATGATTCATGATTCGATTCATGATTCATGATTCAATTCATGATTCAATTCATTATTTATTTTATGATTCATGATTCGATTCATGATTCAATTCAGGATTTATGATTCAATTCATGATTCATGATTCATTTCATGATTCATTTCATGATTCATGATTCGATTTCTGATTCATGATTCAATTCATGATGCATGATTCAATTCGTAATTCCTGATTCAATTCATGATTCATGATTCAATTTGTGATTCATGATTTAAATTATGATTCATGATTAAATTCATGATTCATGATTTATGATTCAATTCATGATTCATGATTTATTTCATGATTCAATTCATGGTTCATGAATCTTGATTCAATTCATGATTTATTTCATGATTCATGATTCGATTCATGATTCATGATTCAATTCATGACTCAATTCATGATTTATTTCATGATTCATGATTCGATTCAAGATTCATGATTCAATTCTTGATTTATGATTCATGATTCATGATTTAATTCATGATTCATAATTCAATTCATGATTCATGATTCGATTCATGATTCATGATTCAATTCATGATTCAATTCATGATTTATGATTCAATTTATGATTCATGATTAATGATTTAATTCATGATTCATGATTCATGATTCATGATTCGATTTATAATTCATGATTCAATTCATGATGCATGATTAAACTTGTGATTCATGATTTAATTCATGATTCATGATTCATTTCATGATTCATTTCATGATTCATGATTCATGATTCAATTCATGATTCATGAGTGAATTCATGATTCATGATTCATTTCATGATTCATGATTTAATTCATGATTGAATTCATGATTGAATTTATGATTCATAATTCATGATTCAATTCATGATTCATGATTCAATTCATGATTCATGATTCAATGCATGATTCAATTCTTGATTCAATTCATAATTCAATTCATGATTCATGATTCAATTCATGATTCAATTCATGATTTATGATTCAATTCATGATTTATTTCCTGATTCATGATTCGATTCATGATTCATGATTCAATTCATGATTCAATTCATGATTTATGATTCAATTCATGATTCATGATTTAATTCATGATTCATGATTCTTGATTCATGATTCGATTTATAATTCATGGTTCAATTCATGATGCATGATTCAATTTGTGATTCATGATTTAATTCATGATTCATGATTCATTTCATGATTCATTTCATGATTCATGATTCATGATTCAATTCACGATTCATGAGTCAATTCATGATTCATGATTCATTTCATGATTCATGATTTAATTCATGATTCAATTCATGATTCAATTTATGATTCATAATTCATGATTCAATTCATGATTCAATTCATGATTCATGATTCATGATTCATTTCATGATTCATGATTCAATGCATGATTCAATTCTTGATTCAATTCATAATTCAATTCATGAATTATGATTCAATTCATGATTTGATTCATGATTCATGATTCATGATTCGATATATGATTCATGATTAAATTCATGATTCATAATTTATGATTCAATTCATGATTTATGATTCATGATTCAATTCATGATTCGATTCATGATTCATGATTCAATTCATGATTCATGATTTGATTCATGATTCATGATTCAATTTTTAATTCATGATTCGATTCATGATTCATGATTAAATTTATGATTCATGATTTATGATTCAATTCATGATTCATGATTTCTTTCATGATTCAATTCATGGTTCATGAATCTTGATTCAAATCATGATTTATTTCATGATTCATGATTCGATTCATGATTCATGATTCATGATTCAATTCATGATTCAATTCATTTTTTATTTTATGATTCATGATTCGATTCATGATTCAATTCAGGATTTATGATTCAATTCATGATTCATGATTTAATTCATGATTCATGAGTCATGATTCATGATTCGATTTATAATTCATGGTTCAATTCATGATGCATGATTCAATTTGTGATTCATGATTTAATTCATGATTCATGATTCATTTCATGATTCATTTCATGATTCATGATTCATGATTCAATTCACGATTCATGAGTCAATTCATGATTCATGATTCATTTCATGATTCATGATTTAATTCATGATTCAATTCATGATTCAATTTATGATTCATAATTCATGATTCAATTCATGATTCAATTCATGATTCATGATTCATGATTCAATTCATGATTCATGATTCAATTCATGATTCATGATTCAATGCATGATTCAATTCTTGATTCAATTCATAATTCAATTCATGAATTATGATTCAATTCATGATTTGATTCATGATTCATGATTCATGATTCGATATATGATTCATGATTAAATTCATGATTCATAATTTATGATTCAATTCATGATTTATGATTCATGATTCAATTCATGATTCGATTCATGATTCATGATTCAATTCATGATTTATGATTTGATTCATGATTCATGATTCAATTTTTAATTCATGATTCGATTCATGATTCATGATTAAATTTATGATTCATGATTTATGATTCAATTCATGATTCATGATTTCTTTCATGATTCAATTCATGGTTCATGAATCTTGATTCAATTCATGATTTATTTCATGATTCATGATTCGATTCATGATTCATGATTCAATTCATGATTCAATTCAGTATTTATTTTATGATTCATGATTCGATTCATGATTCAATTGAGGATTTATGATTCAATTCATGATTCATGATTCATTTCATGATTCATTTCATGATTCATGATTCGATTTCTGATTCATGATTCAATTCATGATGCATGATTCAATTCGTAATTCCTGATTCAATTCATGATTCATGATTCAATTTGTGATTCATGATTCAAATTATGATTCATGATTAAATTCATGATTTATGATTTATGATTCAATTCATGATTCATGATTTATTTCATGATTCAATTCATGGTTCATGAATATTGATTCAATTCATGATTTATTTCATGATTCATGATTCGATTCATGATTCATGATTCAATTCATGACTCAATTCATGATTTATTTCATGATTCATGATTCGATTCAAGATTCATGATTCAATTCTTGATTTATGATTCATGATTCATGATTTAATTCATGATTCATAATTCAATTCATGATTCATGATTCGATTCATGATTCATGTTTGAATTCATGATTCAATTCATGATTCGATTCATGATTTATGATTCAATTCGTGATTCATGATTCGATTCGTGATTCATGATTCGATTCATGATTCATGATTCGAATTATAATTCATGATTAAATTCATGATTCATGATTTATGAATTAATTCATGATTCATGATTTATTTCATGATTCAATTCATGGTTCATGAATCTTGATTCAATTCATGATTTATTTCATGATTCATGATTCGATTCATGATTCATGATTCATGATTCAATTCATGATTCAATTCATGACTCATGATTCAATTCATGATTCATGATTCAATTCATGATTCATGATTCAATTCATCATTCATGAATTATGATTCATTTCATGATTCATGATTCATGATTCATTTCATGTTTCATGATTTAATTCATGATTGAATTCATGATTGAATTTATGATTCATAATTCATGATTCAATTCATGATTCAATTCATGATTCATGATTCAAGATTCAATTCATGATTCATGATTCATTGCATGTTTCAATTCTTGATTCAATTCATAATTCAATTCATGATTTATGATTCAATTCATGATTTATGATTCGATTCATGATTCATGATTCAATTCATGATTCATGATTCATGATTCGAATTATGATTCATGATTAAATTCATGATTCATGATTTATGATTCAATTCATGATTCATGATTTATTTCATGATTCAATTCATGGTTCATGAATCTTGATTCAATTCATGATTCATGATTCGATTTATGATTCAAGATTCAATTCATGATTCATGATTTAATTCATGATTCATGATTCATTTCATGATTCATGATTGAATTCAAAATTCATGATTCAATTCATGATTCATTTCATGATTCAACTTATGATTTATAATTCATGATTCAATTCATGATTCAATTCATGATTCAATTCATGATTCCTGATTCAATTCATGATTCATGATTCAATTCATAATTCATCATTCATGATTCAATTCATGATTCATGATTCAATTCATGATTCAATTTATGATTCATGATTCCTGATTCAATTCATGATTCATGATTCAATTCATGATTCATGATTCCTTTCATGATTCATGATTCAATTCATGATTCAATTCATGATTCAATTTATGATTCATGATTCAATTCAAGATTCATGGTTCATGATTCAATTCATGATTCATGATTTAATTCATGATTCATGATTCATTTCATGATTCATGATTCAATTCATGATTCAACCTATGATTTATAATTCATGATTTAATTCATGATTCAATTCATGATTCATGATTCATGATTCAATTCATGATTCATGATTCAATTCATGAATCATGATTCGATTCATGATTTATGTTTCAATTATTGATTCAATTCTTGATTCAATTCATAATTCAATTCATTATTCATGATTCGATTCATGATTCATGTTTGAATTCATGATTCAATTCATGATTCATTTCATGATTCATGATTCAATTCATGATTCATGATTCGACTCATGATTCATGATTCATGATTCAATTCATGATGCATGATTCGATTTATGATTCATGATTCAATTCATGATTCATGATTCAGTTCATGATTCATTTCATGATTCATTTCATGATTCATGATTCAATTCAAAATTCATGATTCGATTCATGATTCATTTCATGATTCATGATTCATGATTCAATTAATGATTTAATTCATGATTCAACTTATGATTTATAATTCATGATTCAATTCATGATTCAATTCATGATTCATGATTCATGATTCAATTCATGATTCATGATTCAATTCATGATTCATGATTTGATTCATGATTCATCATTCAATTCATGATTCATGATTCAATTCATGATTCAATTTATGATGCATGATTCCTGATTCAATTCATGATTCACTATTCAATTCATGATTCATGATTCCTTTCATGATTTATGATTCAATTCATGATTCAATTCATGATTCATTTTATGATTCATGATTCAATTCAAGATTCATGATTCATGATTCAATTCATGATTCATGATTCAATTCATGATTCTTGATTCATTTCATGATTCATGATTCAATTCATGATTCAACTTATGATTTATAATTCATGATTCAATTCATGATTCAATTCATGATTCATGATTCATGATTCAATTCATGATTCATGATTCAATTCATGAATCATGATTCGATTCATGATTTATGTTTGAATTCATGATTCAATTCTTGATTCAATTCATAATTCAATTCATGATTCATGATTCGATTCATGATTCATGTTTGAATTCATGATTCAATTCATGATTCATTTCATGATTCATGATTCAATTTATGATTCATGATTCAATTCTTGATTAATGATTCATGATTCATGATTCAATTCATGATACATAATTCAATTCATGATTCATGATTCATTTCATGATTCATGATTCAATTCATGATTCGATTCATGAGTCAATTCATAAATTCATGATTCGATTCATGATTCATTATTCAATTCTTGATTCATGATTCATGATTTGAATTATGATTCATGATTAAATTCATGATTCATGATTTATGATTCAATTCATGATTCATGATTTATTTCATGATTCAATTCATGATTCAATTCATGATTTATGATTCAATTCATAATTCATGATTCATGATTTAATTCATGATTCATGATTCATGATTCATGATTCGATTTATAATTCATGATTCAATTCGTGATGCATGATTCAATTTGTGATTCATGATTTAATTCATGATTCATGATTCATTTCATGATTCATTTCATGATTCATGATTCATGATTCAATTCATGATTCATGAGTCAATTCATGATTCATGATTCATTTCATGATTCATGATTTAATTCATGATTAAATTCATGATTCAATTTATGATTCATAATTCATGATTCAATTCATGATTCAATTCATGATTCATGATTCAAGATTCAATTAATGATTCATGATTCAATTCATGATTCATGATTCAATTCATGATTCATGATTCAATGCATGATTCAATTCTTGATTCAATTCATAATTCAATTCATGATTCAATTCATGATTCATTACATGGTTCATGATTCAATTCATGATTCATGATTCAATTCATGATTCAATTCATGATTCATGATTCGATTCATGATTCATGATTCATGATTCATTACATGGTTCATGATTCAATTCATGATTCATGATTCAATTCATGATTCATGATTCATGATTCAATTTATGATTCATGATTCAATTCATGACTCATGATTCATTTCATGATTCATTTCATGATTCATGATTGAATTCAAAATTCATGATTCAATTCATGATTCATTTCATGATTCAACTTATGATTTATAATTCATGATTCAATTCATGATTCAATTCATGATTCAATTCATGATTCATGATTCATGATTCAATTCATGATTCCTGATTCAATTCATGATTCATGATTCAATTCATAATTCATCATTCATGATTCAATTCATGATTCATGATTCAATTCATGATTCAATTTATGATTCATGATTCCTGATTCAATTCATGATTCATGATTCAATTCATGATTCATGATTCCTTTCATGATTCATGATTCAATTCATGATTCAATTCATGATTCAATTTATGATTCATGATTCAATTCAAGATTCATGATTTAATTCATGATTCATGATTCATTTCATGATTCATGATTCAATTCATGATTCAACCTATGATTTATAATTCATGATTTAATTCATGATTCAATTCATGATTCATGATTCATGATTCAATTCATGATTCATGATTCAATTCATGAATCATGATTCGATTCATGATTTATGTTTCAATTATTGATTCAATTCTTGATTCAATTCATAATTCAATTCATAATTCATGATTCGATTCATGATTCATGTTTGAATTCATGATTCAATTCATGATTCATTTCATGATTCATGATTCAATTCATGATTCATGATTCGACTCATGATTCATGATTCATGATTCAATTCATGATGCATGATTCGATTTATGATTCATGATTCAATTCATGATTCATGATTCAGTTCATGATTCATTTCATGATTCATTTCATGATTCATGATTCAATTCAAAATTCATGATTCGATTCATGATTCATTTCATGATTCATGATTCATGATTCAATTAATGATTCAATTCATGATTCAACTTATGATTTATAATTCATGATTCAATTCATGATTCAATTCATGATTCATGATTCATGATTCAATTCATGATTCATGATTCAATTCATGATTCATGATTTGATTCATGATTCATGATTCATCATTCAATTCATGATTCATGATTCAATTCATGATTCAATTTATGATGCATGATTCATGATTCAATTCATGATTTATGATTCAATTCATGATTCATGATTTAATTCATGATTCATGATTCATGATTCGATTCATGATTCAATTCATGATGCATGATTCAATTTCTGATTCATGATTTAATTCATGATTCATGATTCATTTCATGATTCATTTCATGATTCATGATTCATGATTCATTTCATGATTCATGATTTAATTCATGATTCAATTCATGATTCAATTTATGATTCATAATTCATGATTCAATTCATGATTCAATTCATGATTCATGATTAAATTCATGATTCATGATTCAATTCATGATTCATGATTCAATGCATGATTCAATTCTTGATTCAATTCATAATTCAATTCATGATTCATGATTCAATTCATGATTCGATTCATGATTCATGATTCATGATTCGATATATGATTCATGATTCAATTCATGATTCATAATTTATGATTCAATTCATGATTCATGATTCATGATTCAATTCATGATTCGATTCATGATTCATGATTCAATTCATGATTCATGATTTGATTCATTATTCATGATTCAATTTTTAATTCATGATTCGATTCATGATTCATGATTAAATTTATGATTCATGATTCAATTTTTAATTCATGATTCGATTCATGATTCATGATTAAATTTATGATTCATGATTTATGATTCAATTCATGATTCATGATTTATTTCATGATTCAATTCATGGTTCATGAATCTTGATTTAATTCATGATTTATTTCATGATTCATGATTCGATTCATGATTCATGATTCATGATTCAATTCATGATTCAATTCATTATTTATTTCATGATTCATGATTCGATTCATGATTCATGATTCAATTCATGATGCATGATTCAATTCGTGATTCATGATTCAATTCATGATTCATGATTCATTTCATGATTCATTTCATGATTCATGATTCGATTTATGATTCATGATTCAATTCATGATGCATGATTAAATTCGTGATTCCTGATTCAATTCATGATTCATGATTCGATTCATGATTCAATTCATGATGCATGATTCAATTTCTGATTCATGATTTAATTCATGATTCATGATTCATTTCATGATTCATTTCATGATTCATGATTCATGATTCATTTCATGATTCATGATTTAATTCATGATTCAATTCATGATTCAATTTATGATTCATAATTCATGATTCAATTCATGATTCAATTCATGATTCATGATTAAATTCATGATTCATGATTCAATTCATGATTCATGATTCAATGCATGATTCAATTCTTGATTCAATTCATAATTCAATTCATGATTCATGATTCAATTCATGATTCGATTCATGATTCATGATTCATGATTCGATATATGATTCATGATTCAATTCATGATTCATAATTTATGATTCAATTCATGATTCATGATTCATGATTCAATTCATGATTCGATTCATGATTCATGATTCAATTCATGATTCATGATTTGATTCATGATTCATGATTCAATTTTTAATTCATGATTCGATTCATGATTCATGATTAAATTTATGATTCATGATTCAATTTTTAATTCATGATTCGATTCATGATTCATGATTAAATTTATGATTCATGATTTATGATTCAATTCATGATTCATGATTTATTTCATGATTCAATTCATGGTTCATGAATCTTGATTTAATTCATGATTTATTTCATGATTCATGATTCGATTCATGATTCATGATTCATGATTCAATTCATGATTCAATTCATTATTTATTTCATGATTCATGATTCGATTCATGATTCATGATTCAATTCATGATGCATGATTCAATTCGTGATTCATGATTCAATTCATGATTCATGATTCATTTCATGATTCATTTCATGATTCATGATTCGATTTATGATTCATGATTCAATTCATGATGCATGATTAAATTCGTGATTCCTGATTCAATTCATGATTCATGATTCAATTCATGATTCATGATTCATTTCATGATTCATGATTCAATTCATGATTCATGATTCAATGCATGATTCAATTCTTTATTCAATTCATAATTCAATTCATGATTCATGATTCAATTCATGATTCAATTCATGATTTATGATTCAATTCATGATTTATTTCATGATTCATGATTCGATTCATGATTCATGATTCAATTCATGATTCAATTCATGATTTATGATTCAATTCATGATTCATGATTTAATTCATGATTCATGATTCATGATTCGATTCATGATTCAATTCATGATGCATGATTCAATTTGTGATTCATGATTTAATTCATGATTCATGATTTATTTCATGATTCATTTCATGATTCATGATTCAATTCATGATTCATGAGTCAATTCATGATTCATGATTCATTTCATGATTCATGATTTAATTCATGATTCAATTCATGATTCATGAGTCAATTCATGATTCATGATTCATTTCATGATTCATTATTTAATTCATGATTCAATTCATGATTCAATTTATGATTCATGTTTTATGATTCAATTCAAGATTCATGATTCATGATTCAATTCATGATTCGATTCATGATTCATGATTCATTATTCAATTCATGATTCATGATTCGATTCATGATTCATGATTACATTTATGGTTCATGAATCTTGATTCAATTTATGATTTATTTCATGATTCATGATTCGATTCATGATTCATGATTTATGATTTAATTCATGATTCATGATTCGATTCATGATTCATGATTCAATTCATGATTTATGATTCAATTCATGATTCATGATTAATGATTTAATTCATGATTCATGATTCATGATTCATGATTCGATTTATAATTCATGATTCAATTCATGATTCATGATTCAATTCATAATTCATCATTCATGATTCAATTCATGATTCATGATTCATTTCATGATTCATTTCATGATTCATGATTCATGATTCAATTCATGATTCATGAGTGAATTCATGATTCATGATTCATTTCATGATTCATGATTTAATTCATGATTGAATTTATGATTCATAATTCATGATTCAATTCATGATTCAATTCATGATTCATGATTCAATTCATGATTCATGATTCAATTCATGATTCATGATTCAATGCATGATTCAATTCTTGATTCAATTCATAATTCAATTCATGATTCATGATTCAATTCATGATTCAATTCATGATTTATGATTCAATTCATGATTTATTTCATGATTCATGATTCGATTCATGATTCATGATTCGATTCATGATTCATGATTCAATTCATGATTCAATTCATGATTTATGATTCAATTCATGATTCATGATTTAATTCATGATTCATGATTCATGATTCATGATTCGATTTATAATTCATGGTTCAATTCATGATGCATGATTCAATTTGTGATTCATGATTCAATTCACGATTCATGAGTCAATTCATGATTCATGATTCATTTCATGATTCATGATTTAATTCATGATTCAATTCATGATTCAATTTATGATTCATAATTCATGATTCAATTCATGATTCAATTCATGATTCATGATTCATAATTCAATTCTTGATTCATGATTCAATTCATGATTCATGATTCAATGCATGATTCAATTCTTGATTCAATTCATAATTCAATTCATGAATTATGATTCAATTCATGATTTGATTCATGATTCATGATTCATGATTCGATATATGATTCATGATTAAATTCATGATTCATAATTTATGATTCAATTCATGATTTAAGATTCATGATTCAATTCATGATTCGATTCATGATTCATGATTCAATTCATGATTCATGATTTGATTCATGATTCATGATTCAATTTTTAATTCATGATTCGATTCATGATTCATGATTAAATTTATGATTCATGATTTATGATTCAATTCATGATTCATGATTTCTTTCATGATTCAATTCATGGTTCATGAATCTTGATTCAATTCATGATTTATTTCATGATTCATGATTCGATTCATGATTCATGATTCATGATTCAATTCATGATTCAATTCATTATTTATTTTATGATTCATGATTCGATTCATGATTCAATTCAGGATTTATAATTCAATTCATGATTCATGATTCATTTCATGATTCATGATTCGATTTCTGATTCATTTCATGATTCATTTCATGATTCATGATTCGATTTCTGATTCATGATTCAATTCATGATGCATGATTCAATTCGTAATTCCTGATTCAATTCATGATTCATGATTCAATTTGTGATTCATGATTCAAATTATGATTCATGATTAAATTCATGATTCATGATTTATGATTCAATTCATGATTCAATTTATGATTCATAATTCATGATTCAATTCATGATTCAATTTGTGATTCATGATTCATGATTCAATTCATGATTCATGATTCAATTCATGATTCATGATTCAATGCATGATTCAATTCTTGATTCAATTCATAATTCAATTCATGATTCATGATTCAATTCATGATTCAATTCATGATTTATGATTCAATTCATGATTTATTTCATGATTCATGATTCGATTCATGATTCATGATTCAATTCATGATTCAATTCATGATTTATGATTCAATTCATGATTCATGATTTAATTCATGATTCATGATTCATGATTCGATTCATGATTCAATTCATGATGCATGATTCAATTTGTGATTCATGATTTAATTCATGATTCATGATTCATTTCATGATTCATTTCATGATTCATGATTCATGATTCATTTCATGATTCATGATTTAATTCATGATTCAATTCATGATTCAATTTATGATTCATAATTCATGATTCAATTCATGATTCAATTCATGATTCATGATTCATGATTAAATTCATGATTCATGATTCAATTCATGATTCATGATTCAATGCATGATTCAATTCTTGATTCAATTCATAATTCAATTCATGATTCATGATTCAATTCATGATTCGATTCATGATTCATGATTCATGATTCGATATATGATTCATGATTCAATTCATGATTCATAATTTATGATTCAATTCATGTATCATGATTCATGATTCAATTCATGATTCGATTCATGATTCATGATTCAATTCATGATTCATGATTTGATTCATGATTCATGATTCAATTTTTAATTCATGATTCGATTCATGATTCATGATTAAATTTATGATTCATGATTCAATTTTTAATTCATGATTCGATTCATGATTCATGATTAAATTTATGATTCATGATTTATGATTCAATTCATGATTCATGATTTATTTCATGATTCAATTCATGGTTCATGAATCTTGATTTAATTCATGATTTATTTCATGATTCATGATTCGATTCATGATTCATGATTCATGATTCAATTCATGATTCAATTCATTATTTATTTCATGATTCGATTCATGATTCATGATTCAATTCATGATGCATGATTCAATTCGTGATTCATGATTCAATTCATGATTCATGATTCATTTCATGATTCATTTCATGATTCATGATTCGATTTATGATTCATGATTCAATTCATGATGCATGATTCAATTCGTGATTCCTGATTCAATTCATGATTCATGATTCAATTCATGATTCATGATTCATTTCATGATTCATGATTCAATTCATGATTCATGATTCAATGCATGATTCAATTCTTTATTCAATTCATAATTCAATTCATGATTCATGATTCAATTCATGATTCAATTCATGATTTATGATTCAATTCAGGATTTATTTCATGATTCATGATTCGATTCATGATTCATGATTCAATTCATGATTCAATTCATGATTTATGATTCAATTCATGATTCATGATTTAATTCATGATTCATGATTCGATTCATGATTCAATTCATGATGCATGATTCAATTTGTGATTCATGATTTAATTCATGATTCATGATTCATGATTCAATTCATGATTCATGAGTCAATTCATGATTCATGATTCATTTCATGATTCATGATTTAATTCATGATTCAATTCATGATTCATGAGTCAATTCATGATTCATGATTCATTTCATGATTCATTATTTAATTCATGATTCAATTCATGATTCAATTTATGATTCATGTTTTATGATTCAATTCATGATTCATGATTCATGATTCAATTCATGATTCGATTCATGATTCATGATTCATTATTCAATTCATGATTCATGATTCGATTCATGATTCATGATTCAATTCTTGATTCATGATTCGATTCATGATTTATGATTACATTTATGGTTCATGAATCTTGATTCAATTTATGATTTATTTCATGATTCATGATTCGATTCATGATTCATGATTTATGATTTAATTCATGATTCATGATTTGATTCATGATTCATGATTCAATTCATGATTCAATTCATGATTTATGATTCAATTCATGATTCATGATTAATGATTTAATTCATGATTCATGATTCATGATTCATGATTCGATTTATAATTCATGATTCAATTCATGATGCATGATTCAATTTGTGATTCATGATTTAATTCATGATTCATGATTCATTTCATGATTCATTTCATGATTCATGATTCATGATTCAATTCATGATTCATGAGTGAATTCATGATTCATGATTCATTTCATGATTCATGATTTAATTCATGATTGAATTTATGATTCATAATTCATGATTCAATTCATGATTCAATTCATGATTCATGATTCAATTCATGATTCATGATTCAATTCATGATTCATGATTCAATGCATGATTCAATTCTTGATTCAATTCATAATTCAATTCATGATTCATGATTCAATTCATGATTCAATTCATGATTTATGATTCAATTCATGATTTATTTCATGATTCATGATTCGATTCATGATTCATGATTCAATTCATGATTCAATTCATGATTTATGATTCAATTCATGATTCATGATTTAATTCATGATTCATGATTCATGATTCATGATTCGATTTATAATTCATGGTTCAATTCATGATGCATGATTCAATTTGTGATTCATGATTCAATTCACGATTCATGAGTCAATTCATGATTCATGATTCATTTCATGAATTATGATATGATTCATGATTCAATTCATGATTCATGAGTCAATTCATGATTCATGATTCATTTCATGATTCATGATTTAATTCATGATTCAATTCATGATTCATGAGTCAATTCATGATTCATGATTCATTTCATGATTCATTATTTAATTCATGATTCAATTCATGATTCAATTTATGATTCATGTTTTATGATTCAATTCATGATTCATGATTCATGATTCAATTCATGATTCGATTCATGATTCATGATTCATTATTCAATTCATGATTCATGATTCGATTCATGATTCATGATTCAATTCTTGATTCATGATTCGATTCATGATTTATGATTACATTTATGGTTCATGAATCTTGATTCAATTTATGATTTATTTCATGATTCATGATTCGATTCATGATTCATGATTTATGATTTAATTCATGATTCATGATTTGATTCATGATTCATGATTCAATTCATGATTCAATTCATGATTTATGATTCAATTCATGATTCATGATTAATGATTTAATTCATGATTCATGATTCATGATTCATGATTCGATTTATAATTCATGATTCAATTCATGATGCATGATTCAATTTGTGATTCATGATTTAATTCATGATTCATGATTCATTTCATGATTCATTTCATGATTCATGATTCATGATTCAATTCATGATTCATGAGTGAATTCATGATTCATGATTCATTTCATGATTCATGATTTAATTCATGATTGAATTTATGATTCATAATTCATGATTCAATTCTTGATTCAATTCATAATTCAATTCATGATTCATGATTCAATTCATGATTCAATTCATGATTTATGATTCAATTCATGATTTATTTCATGATTCATGATTCGATTCATGATTCATGATTCAATTCATGATTCAATTCATGATTTATGATTCAATTCATGATTCATGATTTAATTCATGATTCATGATTCATGATTCATGATTCGATTTATAATTCATGGTTCAATTCATGATGCATGATTCAATTTGTGATTCATGATTCAATTCACGATTCATGAGTCAATTCATGATTCATGATTCATTTCATGAATTATGATTTAATTCATGATTCAATTCATGATTCAATTTATGATTCATAATTCATGATTCAATTCATGATTCAATTCATGATTCATGATTCATAATTCAATTCTTGATTCATGATTCAATTCATGATTCATGATTCAATGCATGATTCAATTCTTGATTCAATTCATAATTCAATTCATGAATTATGATTCAATTCATGATTTGATTCATGATTCATGATTCATGATTCGATATATGATTCATGATTAAATTCATGATTCATAATTTATGATTCAATTCATGATTTAAGATTCATGATTCAATTCATGATTCGATTCATGATTCATGATTCAATTCATGATTCATGATTTGATTCATAATTCATGATTCAATTTTTAATTCATGATTCGATTCATGATTCATGATTAAATTTATGATTCATGATTTATGATTCAATTCATGATTCATGATTTCTTTCATGATTCAATTCATGGTTCATGAATCTTGATTCAATTCATGATTTATTTCATGATTCATGATTCGATTCATGATTCATGATTCATGATTCAATTCATGATTCAATTCATTATTTATTTTATGATTCATGATTCGATTCATGATTCAATTCAGGATTTATGATTCAATTCATGATTCATGATTCATTTCATGATTCATGATTCGATTTCTGATTCATTTCATGATTCATTTCATGATTCATGATTCGATTTCTGATTCATGATTCAATTCATGATGCATGATTCAATTCGTAATTCCTGATTCAATTCATGATTCATGATTCAATTTGTGATTCATGATTCAAATTATGATTCATGATTAAATTCATGATTCATGATTTATGATTCAATTCATGATTCATGATTTATTTCATGATTCAATTCATGGTTCATGAATCTTGATTCAATTCATGATTTATTTCATGATTCATGATTCGATTCATGATTCATGATTCAATTCATGACTCAATTCATGATTTATTTCATGATTCATGATTCGATTCAAGATTCATGATTCAATTCTTGATTTATGATTCATGATTCATGATTTAATTCATGATTCATAATTCAATTCATGATTCATGATTCGATTCATTATTCATGTTTGAATTCATGATTAAATTCATGATTCGATTCATGATTTATGATTCAATTCATGATTCATGATTCGATTCATGATTCATGATTCAATTCATGATTCATGATTCATGATTCATGATTCGAATTATAATTCATGATTAAATTCATGATTCATGATTTATGATTCAATTCATGATTCATGATGTATTTCATGATTCAATTCATGGTTCATGAATCTTGATTCAATTCATGATTTATTTCATGATTCATGATTCGATTCATGATTCATGATTCATGATTCAATTTATGATTCAATTCATGATTTATTTCATAAATCATGATTCGATTCATGATTCATGATTCAATTCTTGATTTATGATTCATGATTCATGATTTAATTCATGATTACATTTATGGTTCATGAATCTTGATTCAATTTATGATTTATTTCATGATTCATGATTCGATTCATGATTCATGATTTATGATTCAATTCATGATTCATGATTCGATTCATGATTCATGATTCAATTCATGATTCAATTCATGATTTATGATTCAATTTATGATTCATGATTAATGATTTAATTCATGATTCATGATTCATGATTCATGATTCGATTTATAATTCATGATTCAATTCATGATGCATGATTCAACTTGTGATTCATGATTTAATTCATGGTTCATGATTCATTTCATGATTCATTTCATGATTCATGATTCATGATTTGATATATGATTCATGATTAAATTCATGATTCATAATTTATGATTCAATTCATGATTTATGATTCATGATTCAATTCATGATTCGATTCATGATTCATGATTCAATTCATGATTTATGATTTGATTCATGATTCATGATTCAATTTTTAATTCATGATTCGATTCATGATTCATGATTAAATTTATGATTCATGATTTATGATTCAATTCATGATTCATGATTTCTTTCATGATTCAATTCATGGTTCATGAATCTTGATTCAATTCATGATTTATTTCATGATTCATGATTCGATTCATGATTCATGATTCAATTCATGATTCAATTCATTATTTATTTTATGATTCATGATTCGATTCATGATTCAATTCAGGATTTATGATTCAATTCATGATTCATGATTCATTTCATGATTCATTTCATGATTCATGATTCGATTTCTGATTCATGATTCAATTCATGATGCATGATTCAATTCGTAATTCCTGATTCAATTCATGATTCATGATTCAATTTGTGATTCATGATTTAAATTATGATTCATGATTAAATTCATGATTCATGATTTATGATTCAATTCATGATTCATGATTTATTTCATGATTCAATTCATGGTTCATGAATCTTGATTCAATTCATGATTTATTTCATGATTCATGATTCGATTCATGATTCATGATTCAATTCATGACTCAATTCATGATTTATTTCATGATTCATGATTCGATTCAAGATTCATGATTCAATTCTTGATTTATGATTCATGATTTAATTCATGATTCATAATTCAATTCATGATTCATGATTCGATTCATGATTCATGATTCAATTCATGATTCAATTCATGATTTATGATTCAATTTATGATTCATGATTAATGATTTAATTCATGATTCATGATTCATGATTCATGATTCGATTTATAATTCATGATTCAATTCATGATGCATGATTAAACTTGTGATTCATGATTTAATTCATGATTCATGATTCATTTCATGATTCATTTCATGATTCATGATTCATGATTCAATTCATGATTCATGAGTGAATTCATGATTCATGATTCATTTCATGATTCATGATTTAATTCATGATTGAATTCATGATTGAATTTATGATTCATAATTCATGATTCAATTCATGATTCATGATTCAATTCATGATTCATGATTCAATGCATGATTCAATTCTTGATTCAATTCATAATTCAATTCATGATTCATGATTCAATTCATGATTCAATTCATGATTTATGATTCAATTCATGATTTATTTCCTGATTCATGATTCGATTCATGATTCATGATTCAATTCATGATTCAATTCATGATTTATGATTCAATTCATGATTCATGATTTAATTCATGATTCATGATTCTTGATTCATGATTCGATTTATAATTCATGGTTCAATTCATGATGCATGATTCAATTTGTGATTCATGATTTAATTCATGATTCATGATTCATTTCATGATTCATTTCATGATTCATGATTCATGATTCAATTCACGATTCATGAGTCAATTCATGATTCATGATTCATTTCATGATTCATGATTTAATTCATGATTCAATTCATGATTCAATTTATGATTCATAATTCATGATTCAATTCATGATTCAATTCATGATTCATGATTCATGATTCATTTCATGATTCATGATTCAATGCATGATTCAATTCTTGATTCAATTCATAATTCAATTCATGAATTATGATTCAATTCATGATTTGATTCATGATTCATGATTCATGATTCGATATATGATTCATGATTAAATTCATGATTCATAATTTATGATTCAATTCATGATTTATGATTCATGATTCAATTCATGATTCGATTCATGATTCATGATTCAATTCATGATTCATGATTTGATTCATGATTCATGATTCAATTTTTAATTCATGATTCGATTCATGATTCATGATTAAATTTATGATTCATGATTTATGATTCAATTCATGATTCATGATTTCTTTCATGATTCAATTCATGGTTCATGAATCTTGATTCAAATCATGATTTATTTCATGATTCATGATTCGATTCATGATTCATGATTCATGATTCAATTCATGATTCAATTCATTTTTTATTTTATGATTCATGATTCGATTCATGATTCAATTCAGGATTTATGATTCAATTCATGATTCATGATTTAATTCATGATTCATGAGTCATGATTCATGATTCGATTTATAATTCATGGTTCAATTCATGATGCATGATTCAATTTGTGATTCATGATTTAATTCATGATTCATGATTCATTTCATGATTCATTTCATGATTCATGATTCATGATTCAATTCACGATTCATGAGTCAATTCATGATTCATGATTCATTTCATGATTCATGATTTAATTCATGATTCAATTCATGATTCAATTTATGATTCATAATTCATGATTCAATTCATGATTCAATTCATGATTCATGATTCATGATTCAATTCATGATTCATGATTCAATTCATGATTCATGATTCAATGCATGATTCAATTCTTGATTCAATTCATAATTCAATTCATGAATTATGATTCAATTCATGATTTGATTCATGATTCATGATTCATGATTCGATATATGATTCATGATTAAATTCATGATTCATAATTTATGATTCAATTCATGATTTATGATTCATGATTCAATTCATGATTCGATTCATGATTCATGATTCAATTCATGATTTATGATTTGATTCATGATTCATGATTCAATTTTTAATTCATGATTCGATTCATGATTCATGATTAAATTTATGATTCATGATTTATGATTCAATTCATGATTCATGATTTCTTTCATGATTCAATTCATGGTTCATGAATCTTGATTCAATTCATGATTTATTTCATGATTCATGATTCGATTCATGATTCATGATTCAATTCATGATTCAATTCAGTATTTATTTTATGATTCATGATTCGATTCAATTGAGGATTTATGATTCAATTCATGATTCATGATTCATTTCATGATTCATTTCATGATTCATGATTCGATTTCTGATTCATGATTCAATTCATGATGCATGATTCAATTCGTAATTCCTGATTCAATTCATGATTCATGATTCAATTTGTGATTCATGATTCAAATTATGATTCATGATTAAATTCATGATTCATGATTTATGATTCAATTCATGATTCATGATTTATTTCATGATTCAATTCATGGTTCATGAATATTGATTCAATTCATGATTTATTTCATGATTCATGATTCGATTCATGATTCATGATTCAATTCATGACTCAATTCATGATTTATTTCATGATTCATGATTCGATTCAAGATTCATGATTCAATTCTTGATTTATGATTCATGATTCATGATTTAATTCATGATTCATAATTCAATTCATGATTCATGATTCGATTCATGATTCATGTTTGAATTCATGATTCAATTCATGATTCGATTCATGATTTATGATTCAATTCGTGATTCATGATTCGATTCGTGATTCATGATTCGATTCATGATTCATGATTCGAATTATAATTCATGATTAAATTCATGATTCATGATTTATGAATTAATTCATGATTCATGATTTATTTCATGATTCAATTCATGGTTCATGAATCTTGATTCAATTCATGATTTATTTCATGATTCATGATTCGATTCATGATTCATGATTCATGATTCAATTCATGATTCAATTCATGACTCATGATTCATGATTCAATTCATGATTCATGATTCAATTCATCATTCATGAATTATGATTCATTTCATGATTCATGATTCATGATTCATTTCATGTTTCATGATTTAATTCATGATTGAATTCATGATTGAATTTATGATTCATAATTCATGATTCAATTCATGATTCAATTCATGATTCATGATTCAAGATTCAATTCATGATTCATGATTCATTGCATGATTCAATTCTTGATTCAATTCATAATTCAATTCATGATTTATGATTCAATTCATGATTTATGATTCGATTCATGATTCATGATTCAATTCATGATTCATGATTCATGATTCGAATTATGATTCATGATTAAATTCATGATTCATGATTTATGATTCAATTCATGATTCATGATTTATTTCATGATTCAATTCATGGTTCATGAATCTTGATTCAATTCATGATTCATGATTCGATTTATGATTCAAGATTCAATTCATGATTCATGATTTAATTCATGATTCATGATTCATTTCATGATTCATGATTGAATTCAAAATTCATGATTCAATTCATGATTCATTTCATGATTCAACTTATGATTTATAATTCATGATTCAATTCATGATTCAATTCATGATTCAATTCATGATTCCTGATTCAATTCATGATTCATGATTCAATTCATAATTCATCATTCATGATTCAATTCATGATTCATGATTCAATTCATGATTCAATTTATGATTCATGATTCCTGATTCAATTCATGATTCATGATTCAATTCATGATTCATGATTCCTTTCATGATTCATGATTCAATTCATGATTCAATTCATGATTCAATTTATGATTCATGATTCAATTCAAGATTCATGGTTCATGATTCAATTCATGATTCATGATTTAATTCATGATTCATGATTCATTTCATGATTCATGATTCAATTCATGATTCAACCTATGATTTATAATTCATGATTTAATTCATGATTCAATTCATGATTCATGATTCATGATTCAATTCATGATTCATGATTCAATTCATGAATCATGATTCGATTCATGATTTATGTTTCAATTATTGATTCAATTCTTGATTCAATTCATAATTCAATTCATTATTCATGATTCGATTCATGATTCATGTTTGAATTCATGATTCAATTCATGATTCATTTCATGATTCATGATTCAATTCATGATTCATGATTCGACTCATGATTCATGATTCATGATTCAATTCATGATGCATGATTCGATTTATGATTCATGATTCAATTCATGATTCATGATTCAGTTCATGATTCATTTCATGATTCATTTCATGATTCATGATTCAATTCAAAATTCATGATTCGATTCATGATTCATTTCATGATTCATGATTCATGATTCAATTAATGATTTAATTCATGATTCAACTTATGATTTATAATTCATGATTCAATTCATGATTCAATTCATGATTCATGATTCATGATTCAATTCATGATTCATGATTCAATTCATGATTCATGATTTGATTCATGATTCATCATTCAATTCATGATTCATGATTCAATTCATGATTCAATTTATGATGCATGATTCCTGATTCAATTCATGATTCACTATTCAATTCATGATTCATGATTCCTTTCATGATTTATGATTCAATTCATGATTCAATTCATGATTCATTTTATGATTCATGATTCAATTCAAGATTCATGAATCATGATTCAATTCATGATTCATGATTCAATTCATGATTCTTGATTCATTTCATGATTCATGATTCAATTCATGATTCAACTTATGATTTATAATTCATGATTCAATTCATGATTCAATTCATGATTCATGATTCATGATTCAATTCATGATTCATGATTCAATTCATGAATCATGATTCGATTCATGATTTATGTTTGAATTCATGATTCAATTCTTGATTCAATTCATAATTCAATTCATGATTCATGATTCGATTCATGATTCATGTTTGAATTCATGATTCAATTCATGATTCATTTCATGATTCATGATTCAATTTATGATTCATGATTCAATTCTTGATTAATGATTCATGATTCATGATTCAATTCATGATACATAATTCAATTCATGATTCATGATTCATTTCATGATTCATGATTCAATTCATGATTCGATTCATGAGTCAATTCATAAATTCATGATTCGATTCATGATTCATTATTCAATTCTTGATTCATGATTCATGATTTGAATTATGATTCATGATTAAATTCATGATTCATGATTTATGATTCAATTCATGATTCATGATTTATTTCATGATTCAATTCATGATTCAATTCATGATTTATGATTCAATTCATAATTCATGATTCATGATTTAATTCATGATTCATGATTCATGATTCATGATTCGATTTATAATTCATGATTCAATTCGTGATGCATGATTCAATTTGTGATTCATGATTTAATTCATGATTCATGATTCATTTCATGATTCATTTCATGATTCATGATTCATGATTCAATTCATGATTCATGAGTCAATTCATGATTCATGATTCATTTCATGATTCATGATTTAATTCATGATTAAATTCATGATTCAATTTATGATTCATAATTCATGATTCAATTCATGATTCAATTCATGATTCATGATTCAAGATTCAATTAATGATTCATGATTCAATTCATGATTCATGATTCAATTCATGATTCATGATTCAATGCATGATTCAATTCTTGATTCAATTCATAATTCAATTCATGATTCAATTCATGATTCATTACATGGTTCATGATTCAATTCATGATTCATGATTCAATTCATGATTCAATTCATGATTCATGATTCGATTCATGATTCATGATTCATGATTCATTACATGGTTCATGATTCAATTCATGATTCATGATTCAATTCATGATTCATGATTCGATTCATGATTCATGATTCATGATTCAATTTATGATTCATGATTCAATTCATGACTCATGATTCATTTCATGATTCATTTCATGATTCATGATTGAATTCAAAATTCATGATTCAATTCATGATTCATTTCATGATTCAACTTATGATTTATAATTCATGATTCAATTCATGATTCAATTCATGATTCAATTCATGATTCATGATTCATGATTCAATTCATGATTCCTGATTCAATTCATGATTCATGATTCAATTCATAATTCATCATTCATGATTCAATTCATGATTCATGATTCAATTCATGATTCAATTTATGATTCATGATTCCTGATTCAATTCATGATTCATGATTCAATTCATGATTCATGATTCCTTTCATGATTCATGATTCAATTCATGATTCAATTCATGATTCAATTTATGATTCATGATTCAATTCAAGATTCATGATTTAATTCATGATTCATGATTCATTTCATGATTCATGATTCAATTCATGATTCAACCTATGATTTATAATTCATGATTTAATTCATGATTCAATTCATGATTCATGATTCATGATTCAATTCATGATTCATGATTCAATTCATGAATCATGATTCGATTCATGATTTATGTTTCAATTATTGATTCAATTCTTGATTCAATTCATAATTCAATTCATAATTCATGATTCGATTCATGATTCATGTTTGAATTCATGATTCAATTCATGATTCATTTCATGATTCATGATTCAATTCATGATTCATGATTCGACTCATGATTCATGATTCATGATTCAATTCATGATGCATGATTCGATTTATGATTCATGATTCAATTCATGATTCATGATTCAGTTCATGATTCATTTCATGATTCATTTCATGATTCATGATTCAATTCAAAATTCATGATTCGATTCATGATTCATTTCATGATTCATGATTCATGATTCAATTAATGATTCAATTCATGATTCAACTTATGATTTATAATTCATGATTCAATTCATGATTCAATTCATGATTCATGATTCATGATTCAATTCATGATTCATGATTCAATTCATGATTCATGATTTGATTCATGATTCATGATTCATCATTCAATTCATGATTCATGATTCAATTCATGATTCAATTTATGATGCATGATTCCTGATTCAATTCATGATTCACTATTCAATTCATGATTCATGATTCCTTTCATGATTTATGATTCAATTCATGATTCAATTCATGATTCATTTTATGATTCATGATTCAATTCAAGATTCATGATTCATGATTCAATTCATGATTCATGATTCAATTCATGATTCTTGATTCATTTCATGATTCATGATTCAATTCATGATTCAATTCATGATTCAACTTATGATTTATAATTCATGATTCAATTCATGATTCAATTCATGATTCATGATTCATGATTCAATTCATGATTCATGATTCAATTCATGAATCATGATTCGATTCATGATTTATGTTTGAATTCATGATTCAATTCTTGATTCAATTCATAATTCAATTCATGATTCATGATTCGATTCATGATTCATGTTTGAATTCATGATTCAATTCATGATTCATTTCATGATTCATGATTCAATTTATGATTCATGATTCAATTCTTGATTAATGATTCATGATTCATGATTCAATTCATGATACATAATTCAATTCATGATTCATGATTCATTTCATGATTCATGATTCAATTCATGATTCGATTCATTAGTCAATTCATAAATTCATGATTCGATTCATGATTCATTATTCAATTCTTGATTCATGATTCATGATTTGAATTATGATTCATGATTAAATTCATGATTCATGATTTATGATTCAATTCATGATTCATGATTTATTTCATGATTCAATTCATGATTCAATTCATGATTTATGATTCAATTCATAATTCATGATTCATGATTTAATTCATGATTCATGATTCATGATTCATGATTCGATTTATAATTCATGATTCAATTCGTGATGCATGATTCAATTTGTGATTCATGATTTAATTCATGATTCATGATTCATTTCATGATTCATTTCATGATTCATGATTCATGATTCAATTCATGATTCATGAGTCAATTCATGATTCATGATTCATTTCATGATTCATGATTTAATTCATGATTAAATTCATGATTCAATTTATGATTCATAATTCATGATTCAATTCATGATTCAATTCATGATTCATGATTCAAGATTCAATTAATGATTCATGATTCAATTCATGATTCATGATTCAATTCATGATTCATGATTCAATGCATGATTCAATTCTTGATTCAATTCATAATTCAATTCATGATTCAATTCATGATTCATTACATGGTTCATGATTCAATTCATGATTCATGATTCAATTCATGATTCAATTCATGATTCATGATTCATGATTCATTACATGGTTCATGATTCAATTCATGATTCATGATTCAATTCATGATTCATGATTCGATTCATGATTCATGATTCATGATTCAATTTATGATTCATGATTCAATTCATGACTCATGATTCATTTCATGATTCATTTTATGATTCATGATTCAATTCATGATTCATGATTCAATTCATGATTCGATTCATGATTCATGATTCATGATTCGATTCATGATTCATGATTCATGATTCGATTCATGATTCATGATTCAATTCATGATTCATGATTCATGATTCGAATTATAATTCATGATTAAATTCATGATTCATGATTTATGATTCAATTCATGATTCATGATTTATTTCATGATTCAATTAATGGTTCATGAATCTTGATTCAATTCATGATTTATTTCATGATTCATGATTTATTTCATGATTCATGATTCGATTCATGATTCATGATTCAATTCATGATTCAATTCATGATTTATTTCATAAATCATGATTTGATTCATGATTCATGATTCAATTCTTGATTTATGATTCATGATTCATGATTTAATTCATGATTCATAATTCAATTCATGATTCATGAGTCGATTCATGATTCATGTTTGAATTCATGATTCAATTCATGATTCATAATTCAATTCATGATTCATGATTCGATTCATGATTCATGTTTGAATTCATGATTCAATTCATGATTCATTTCATGATTCATGATTCAATTTATGATTCATGATTCAATCCATGATTCATGATTCGATTCATGATTCATGATTCAATTCATGATTCATGATTCAATTCATGATTCTTTTCATGATTCATGATTTAATTCATGATTCATGATTCATGATTCAATTCATGTTTAATGATTCAATTCATGATTCATGATTCATTTTATGATTCATGATTCATGATTCAATTCATGATTCATGATTCAATTCATCATTCATGATTCAATTCATGATTCGATTCATGATTCATGATTCAATTCATCATTCATGACTCATGATTCAATTAATGACTCATGATTCAATTCATGATTCATGATTCAATTCATGATTCATGATTCAATTCATCATTCATGATTCATGATTCAATTCATGATTCGATTCATGATTCATGATTTATGATTAAATTCATGATTCGATTCATGATTCATAATTCGATATATGATTCATGATTAAATTCATGATTCATGTTTTATGATTCAATTCATGATTCATGATTCATGATTCAATTCATGATTCGATTCATGATTCATGATTCATTATTCAATTCATGATTAATGATTCGATTCATGATTCATGATTACATTTATGGTTCATGAATCTTGATTCAATTTATGATTTATTTCATGATTCATGATTCGATTAATGATTCATGATTTATGATTCAATTCATGATTCATGATTCGATTAATGATTCATGATTCAATTCATGATTTATGATTCAATTCATGATTCATGATTAATGATTTAATTCATGATTCATGATTCATGATTCGATTTATAATTCATGATTCAATTCATGATGCACGATTCAATTTGTGATTCATGATTTAATTCATGATTCATGATTCATTTCATGATTCATTTCATGATTCATGATTCATGATTCAATTCACGATTCATGAGTCAATTCATGATTCATGATTCATTTCATGATTCATGATTTAATTCATGATTCAATTCATGATTCAATTTATGATTCAATTCATGATTCATGATTCATGATTCAATTCATGATTCATGATTCAATTCTTGATTCAATTAATAATTCAATTCATGAATTATGATTCAATTCATGATTCGATTCATGATTCATGATTCATGATTCGATATATGATTCATGATTAAATTCATGATTCATAATTTATGATTCAATTCATGATTCATGATTCATGATTCAATTCATGATTCGATTCATGATTCATGATTCAATTCATGATTCATGATTTGATTCATGATTCATGATTCAATTTTTAATTCATGATTCGATTCATGATTCATGATTAAATTTATGATTCATGATTTATGATTCAATTCATGATTCATGATTTATTTCATGATTCAATTCATGGTTCATGAATCTTGATTCAATTCATGATTAATTTCATGATTCATGATTCGATTCATGATTCATGATTCATGATTCAATTCATGATTCAATTCATTATTAATTTCATGATTCGATTCATGATTCAATTCAGGATTTATGATTCAATTCATGATTCATGATTCATTTCATGATTCATTTCATGATTCATGATTCGATTTATGATTCATGATTCAATTCATGATGCATGATTCAATTCGTGATTCCTGATTCAATTCATGATTTATAATTCAATTTGTGATTCATGATTCATTTCATGATTCATGATTCAATTCATGATTCGATTCATGATTTATGATTCAATTCATGATTCATGATTCAATTCATGATTCATGATTCATGATTCGAATTATGATTCATGATTAAATTCATGATTCATGATTTATGATTCAATTCATGATTCATGATTTATTTCATGATTCAATTCATGGTTCATGAATCTTGATTCAATTCATGATTTATTTCATGATTCATGATTTGATTCATGATTCATGATTCAATTCTTGATTTATGATTCATGATTCATGATTTAATTCATGATTCATAATTCAATTCATGATTCATGATTCGATTCATGATTCATGTTTGAATTCATGATTCAATTCATGATTCATTTCATGATTCATGATTCAATTTATGATTCATGATTCATTTCATGATTCTTTTCATGATTCATGATTTAATTCATGATTCATGATTCATGATTCAATTCATGATTAATGATTCAATTCATGATTCATGATTCATGATTCATGATTCATGATTCATGATTCAATTCATGATTAATGATTCAATTCATCATTCATGATTCAATTCATGATTCGATTCATGATTCATGATTCAATTCATCATTCATGATTCATGATTCAATTCATGACTCATGATTCAATTCATGATTCATGATTCAATTCATGATTAATGATTCAATTCATCATTCATGATTCATGATTCATTTCATGATTCATGATTCATGATTCATTTCATGATTCATGATTCATGATTCATTTCATAATTCATGATTTAATTCATGATTCAATTCATGATTCAATTTATGATTCATAATTCATGATTCAATTCATGACTCATGATTCAATTCATGATTCATGATTCAATTCATGATTAATGATTCAATTCATCATTCATGATTCATGATTCATTTCATGATTCATGATTCATGATTCATTTCATGATTCATGATTCATGATTCATTTCATGATTCATGATTTAATTCATGATTCAATTCATGATTCAATTTATGATTCATAATTCATGATTCAATTCATGATTTAATTCATGATTCATGATTCAATGCATAATTCAATTCTTGATTCAATTCATAATTCAATTCATGAATTATGATTCAATTCATGATTCGATTCATGATTCATGATTCATGATTCGATATATGATTCATGATTAAATTCATGATTCATAATTTATGATTCAATTCATGATTTATGATTCATGATTCAATTCATGATTCGATTCATGATTCATGATTCATGATTTGATTCATGATTCATGATTCAATTTTTAATTCATGATTCGATTCATGATTCATGATTAAATTTATGATTCATGATTTATGATTCAATTCATGATTCATGATTTATTTCATGATTCGATTCATGATTCATGATTCATGATTCAATTCATGATTCAATTCATGATTTATTTCATAAATCATGATTCGATTCATGATTCATGATTCAATTCTTGATTTATGATTCATGATTCATGATTTAATTCATGATTCATAATTCAATTCATGATTCATGATTCGATTCATGATTCATGTTTGAATTCATGATTCAATTCATGATTCATTTCATGATTCATGATTCAATTTATGTTTCATGATTCAATCCATGATTCATGATTCGATTCATGATTCATGATTCAATTCATGATTCATGATTCATTTCATGATTCTTTTCATGATTCATGATTTAATTCATGATTCATGATTCAATTCATGATTAATGATTCAATTCATGATTCATGATTCATTTTATGATTCATGATTCATGATTCAATTCATGATTCATGATTCAATTCATCATTCATGATTCAATTCATGATTCGATTCATGATTCATGATTCAATTCATCATTCATGACTCATGATTCAATTCATGACTCATGATTCAATTCATGATTCATGATTCAATTCATGATTCATGATTCAATTCATCATTCATGATTCAATTCATGATTCAATACATGATTCATGATTCGATTCATGATTCATAATTTAATTCATGATTCATGATTCATGATTCAATTCATGATTTGATTCACGATTCATGATTCATAATTCGATATATGATTCATGATTCAATTCATGATTAATGATTCAATTCATGATTTATGATTCATTTTATGATTCATGATTCATGATTCAATTCATGATTCATGATTCAATTCATCATTCATGATTCAATTCATGATTCGATTCATGATTCATGATTCAATTCATTATTCATGACTCATGATTCAATTAATGACTCATGATTCAATTCATGATTCATGATTCAATTCATCATTCATGATTCAATTCATCATTCATGATTCATGATTCAATTCATGATTCGATTCATGATTCATGATTTATGATTAAATTCATGATTCGATTCATGATTCATAATTCGATATATAATTCATGATTAAATTAATGATTCATGTTTTATGATTCAATTCATGATTCATGATTCATGATTCAATTCATGATTCGATTCATGATTCATGATTCATTATTCAATTCATGATTCATGATTCGATTCATAATTCATGATTCAATTCTTGATTCATGATTCGATTCATGATTCATGATTACATTTATGGTTCATGAATCTTGATTCAATTTATGATTTATTTCATGATTCATGATTCGATTCATGATTCATAATTCAATTCATGATTCAATTCATGATTTATGATTCAATTCATGATTCATGATTAATGATTTAATTCATGATTCATGATTCATGATTCGATTTATAATTCATGATTCAATTCATGATGCACGATTCAATTTGTGATTCATGATTTAATTCATGATTCATGATTAATGATTTAATTCATGATTCATGATTCATGATTCATGATTCGATTTATAATTCATGATTCAATTCATGATGCATGATTCAATTCATGATTCATGATTCAATGCATGATTCAATTCTTGATTCAATTCATAATTCAATTCATGAATTATGATTCAATTCATGATTCGATTCATGATTCATGATTCGATATATGATTCATGATTAAATTCATGATTCATAATTTATGATTCAATTCATGATTCGATTCATGATTCATGATTCAATTCATGATTCATGATTTGATTCATGATTCATGATTCAATTTTTAATTCATGATTCGATTCATGATTCATGATTAAATTTATGATTCATGATTTATGATTCAATTCATGATTCATGATTTATTTCATGATTCAATTCATGGTTCATGAATCTTGATTCAATTCATGATTAATTTCATGATTCATGATTCGATTCATGATTCATGATTTATGATTCAATTCATGATTCAATTCATGATATATTTTATAAATCATGATTCGATTCATGATTCATGATTCAATTCTTGATTTATGATTCATGATTCATGATTTAATTCATGATTCATAATTCAATTCATGATTCATGATTCGATTCATGATTCATGTTTGAATTCATGATTCAATTCATGATTCATTTCATGATTCATGATTCAATTTATGTTTCATGATTCAATCCATGATTCATGATTCGATTCATGATTCATGATTCATTTCATGATTCATGATTTAATTCATGATTCAATTTATGATTCATAATTCATGATTCAATTCATGATTCGATTCATGATTCATGATTCGATATATGATTCATGATTAAATTCATGATTCATAATTTATGATTCAATTCATGATTTATGATTCATGATTCAATTCATGATTCGATTCATGATTCATGATTCAATTCATGATTCATGATTTGATTCATGATTCATGATTCAATTTTTAATTCATGATTCGATTCATGATTCATGATTAAATTTATGATTCATGATTTATGATTCAATTCATGATTCATGATTTATTTCATGATTCAATTCATGGTTCATGAATCTTGAATCAATTCATGATTTATTTAATGATTCATGATTCGATTCATGATTCATGATTCATGATTCATGATTCATGATTCAATTCATGATTCAATTCATTATTTATTTCATGATTCATGATTCGATTCATGATTCAATTCAGGATTTATGATTCAATTCATGATTCATGATTCATTTCATGATTCATTTCATGATTCATGATTCGATTTCTGATTCATGATTCAATTCATGATGCATGATTCAATTCGTAATTCCTGATTCAATTCATGATTCATGATTCAATTTGTGATTCATGATTCATTTCATGATTCATGATTCAATTCATGATTCAATTCATGATTCATGATTCGATTCATGATTCATGATTCAATTCATGATTCATGATTCATGATTCAAATTATGATTCATGATTAAATTCATGATTCATGATTTATGATTCAATTCATGATTCATGATTTATTTCATGATTCATGATTCATGATTCAATTCATGATTCGATTCACGATTCATGATTCATAATTCGATATATGATTCATGATTAAATTCATGATTCATGTTTTATGATTCAATTCATGATTCATGATTCATGATTCAATTCATGATTCGATTCATGATTCATGATTCATGATTCAATTCATGATTCAATTCATGATTTAATTCATGATTCATAATTCAATTCATGATTCATGATTCGATTCATGATTCATGTTTGAATTCATGATTCAATTCATGATTCATAATTCAATTCATGATTAATGATTCGATTCATGATTCATGTTTGAATTCATGATTCAATTCATGATTCATTTCATGATTCATGATTCAATTTATGATTCATGATTCAATCCATGATTCATGATTCGATTCATGATTCATGATTCAATTCATGATTCATGATTCATTTCATGATTTTTTCATGATTCATGATTTAATTCATGATTCATGATTCATGATTCAATTCATGATTAATGATTCAATTCATGATTCATGATTCATTTTATGATTCATGATTCATGATTCAATTCATGATTCATGATTCAATTCATCATTCATGATTCAATTCATGATTCGATTCATGATTCATGATTCAATTCATCATTCATGACTCATGATTCAATTCATGACTCATGATTCAATTCATGATTCATGATTCAATTCATGATTCGATTCATGATTCATGATTCAATTCATCATTCATGACTCATGATTCAATTCATGACTCATGATTCAATTCATGATTCATGATTCAATTCATGATTCATGATTCAATTCATCATTCATGATTCAATTCATGATTCAATACATGATTCATGATTCGATTCATGATTCATAATTTAATTCATGATTCATGATTCAGTTCATGATTCGATTCACGATTCATGATTCATAATTCGATATATGATTCATGATTAAATTCATGATTCATGTTTTATGATTCAATTCATGATTCATGATTCATGATTCAATTCATGATTCGATTCATGATTCATGATTCGATTCATGATTCATGATTACATTTATGGTTCATGAATCTTGATTCAATTTATGATTTATTTCATGATTCATGATTCGATTCATGATATATGATTTATGATTCAATTCATGATTCATGATTCGATTTATGATTCATGATTCAATTCATGATTTAATTCATGATTTATGATTCAATTCATGATTCATTTCATGATTCATGATTCATGATTCAATTCATGATTCATGAGTGAATTCATGATTCATGATTCATTTCATGATTCATGATTTAATTCATGATTGAATTCATGATTGAATTTATGATTCATAATTCATGATTCAATTCATGATTCAATTCATGATTCATGATTCAATTCATGATTCATGATTCAATTCATGATTCATGATTCAATTCATGATTCATGATTCAATGCATGATTCAATTCTTGATTCAATTCATAATTCAATTCATGATTCATGATTCAATTCATGATTCAATTCATGATTTATGATTCAATTCATGATTTATTTCATGATTCATGATTCGATTCATGATTCATGATTCAATTCATGATTCAATTCATGATTTATGATTCAATTCATGATTCATGATTCATGATTTAATTCATGATACATGATTCATGATTCATGATTCGATTTATAATTCATGGTTCAATTCATGATGCATGATTCAATTTGTGATTCATGATTTAATTCATGATTCATGATTCATTTCATGATTCATTTCATGATTCATGATTCATGATTCAATTCACGATTCATGAGTCAATTCATGATTCATGATTCATTTCATGATTCATGATTTAATTCATGATTCAATTCATGATTCAATTTATGATTCATAATTCATGATTCAATTCATGATTCAGTTCATGATTCATGATTCATGATTCAATTCATGATTCATGATTCAATTCATGATTCATGATTCAATGCATGATTCAATTCTTGATTCAATTCATAATTCAATTCATGAATTATGATTCAATTCATGATTCGATTCATGATTCATGATTCGATATATGATTCATGATTAAATTCATGATTCATAATTTATGATTCAATTCATGATTTATGATTCATGATTCAATTCATGATTCGATTCATGATTCATGATTCAATTCATGATTCATGATTTGATTCATGATTCATGATTCAATTTTTAATTCATGATTCGATTCATGATTAAATTTATGATTCATGATTTATGATTCAATTCATGATTCATGATTTATTTCATGATTCAATTCATGGTTTATGAATCTTGATTCAATTCATGATTTATTTCATGATTCATGATTCGATTCATGATTCATGATTCATGATTCATGATTCAATTCATGATTCAATTCATTATGCATGATTCAATTCGTAATTCCTGATTCAATTCATGATTCATGATTCAATTTGTGATTCATGATTCATTTCATGATTCATGATTCAATTCATGATTCGATTCATGATTTATGATTCGATTCATGATTCATGATTCAATTCATGATTCATGATTCATGATTCAAATTATGATTCATGATTAAATTCATGATTAATGATTTATGATTCAATTCATGATTCATGATTTATTTCATGATTCAATTCATGGTTCATGAATCTTGATTCAATTCATGATTTATTTCATAAATCATGATTCGATTCATGATTCATGATTCAATTCTTGATTTATGATTCATGATTCATGATTTAATTCATGATTCATAATTCAATTCATGATTCATGATTCGATTCATGATTCATGTTTGAATTCATGATTCAATTCATGATTCATTTCATGATTCATGATTCAATTTATGATTCATGATTCAATCCATGATTCATGATTCGATTCATGATTCATGATTCAATTCATGATTCATGATTCATTTCATGATTCTTTTCATGATTCATGATTTAATTCATGATTCATGATTCATGATTCAATTCATGATTAATGATTCAATTCATGATTCATTTTATGATTCATGATTCATGATTCAATTCATCATTCATGATACAATTCATCATTCATGATTCAATTCATGATTCGATTCATGATTCATGATTCAATTCATCATTCATGACTCATGATTCAATTAATGACTCATGATTCAATTCATGATTCATGATTCAATTCATGATTCATGATTCAATTCATCATTCATGATTCATGATTCAATTCATGATTCAATACATGATTCATGATTCGATTCATGATTCATAATTCAATTCATGATTCATGATTCATGATTCAATTCATGATTCGATTCATGATTCATGATTTATGATTAAATTCATGATTCGATTCATGATTCATAATTCGATATATGATTCATGATTAAATTCATGATTCATGTTTTATGATTCAATTCATGATTCATGATTCTTGATTCAATTCATGATTCGATTCATGATTCATGATTCATTATTCAATTCATGATTCATGATTCGATTCATGATTCATGATTCAATTCTTGATTCATGATTCGATTCATGATTCATGATTACATTTATGGTTCATGAATCTTGATTCAATTTTTGATTTATTTCATGATTCATGATTCGATTCATGATTCATGATTTATGATTAAATTCATGATTCATGATTCGATTCATGATTCATGATTCAATTCATGATTCAATTCATGATTTATGATTCAATTCATGATTAATGATTTAATTCATGATTCATGATTCATGATTCGATTTATAATTCATGATTCAATTCATGATGCATGATTCAATTTGTGATTCATGATTTAATTCATGATTCATGATTCATTTCATGATTCATTTCATGATTCATGATTCATGATTCAATTCACGTATCATGAGTCAATTCATGATTCA
>NW_027446202.1:0-74158 GCF_038048845.1 Mixophyes fleayi | reverse complement strand
TATGATTCAATTCATTATTCTTGATTCATGATTCAAGATTCAATTCATGATTCATGATTCAATTCATGATTCTTGATTCATGATTCATGATTCGATTCATGATTCAATTAATGATTTAATTCATGATTTATGATTCATGATTCATGATTCAATTCATGATTTGATGATTCATGATTCATGATTCAATTCATGATTCATTATTCATAATTCTATTCATGATTCATGATTTGATTCATGATTCATGATTCATGATTCAATTTATGATTCATGGTTCATGATTCAATTCATGATTTATGATTCATGATTCAATTCATGATTCATGATTCATGATTCATGATTCAATGTATGATTCATGATTCATGATTCAATTAATGATTCATGATTTAAATCATGATTCATGACTCAATTCATGATTCAAATTATGATTCAATTCATGATTCATGATTCATGATTCAATTCATGATTCATGATTCAATTCATGATTCGATTCCTGATTCAATTCATATTTCATGATTCAATTCATGATTCATGATTCATGATTCAAATCATTATTCATGATTCTATTCATGATTTATGATTCAATTTATGATTCATGATTCATGATTCATGATTCGATTCATGATTCAATTCATGATTCATGATTCATGATTCATGATTTGATTCATGATTCTTGATTCATAATTCGATTCATGATTCATGATTCATGATTCAATTCATGATTCATGATTCATGATTCAAGATTCAATTCATGATTCATGATTCAATTCATGATTCATGATTAATGATTCAATTCATGATTCATGATTTATGATTCAATTCATGATTCATGATTCAATTCATTATTATTAAATTCATGATTCATGATTCAATTTATGTTTCATGATTCATGATTCATGATTTAATTCATGATTCATGATCCATGATTTAATTCATTATTCAATTCATGATTCATGATTCATGATTCAATTCATGATTTATGATTCATGATTCAATTCATGATTCATGATTCGATTCATGATTCATGATTCATGATTCAATTCATGATTCATGATTCTTGATTCATGATTCAATTCATGATTCATGATTCATGATTCAATTTATTATTATTCAATTCATGATTTATGATTCAATTTATGTTTCATGAATCATGATTTATGATTCGATTCATGATTCATGATTTATGATTCAATTCATGATTCATGATTCATGATTCAATTCATGATTCATGATTTAAGATTCATGATTCATGATTCAATTCATGATTCATGATTCGATTTATGATTCATGATTCATGATTCATTTCATGATTCATGATTCATGATTCATGATTCAATTCATGATTCATGAATCATGATTCAATTCATGATGCATAATTCATGATTCATGATTCAATTCATGATTCATGATTCATGATTCATGATTCATGATTCATGATTCATGATTTATGATTCATGATTTGATTCATGATTTATGATTCAATTCATGATTCATGATTCATGATTCAATTCATGATTCATAATTCATGATTCATGATTCAATTCATGATTCATGATTCAATTCATGATTCATGATTCATGATTTATGATTCGATTCATGATTCATGATTCATGATTTATGATTTAATTCATGATTAATGATTAATGATTCATGATTCATGATTCATGATTTAATTCATGATTAATGATTAATGATTCATGATTTATGATTCATGATTCGATTCATGATTCATGATTAATGATTCATGATTCGATTCATGATTCATGATTCATGATTTAATTCATGATTCATGATTCAATTCATGATTCATGATTCATGATTCATGATTCATGATTCATGATTCGATTCATGATTCATGATTCATGATTAATGATTTGATTCATGATTCATGATTCATGATTCAATTCATGATTCATGATTCATGATTTATGATTCGATTCATGATTCATGATTTATGATTCAATTCATGATTCATGATTCAATTCATGATTCATGATTCAATTCATGATTCATGATTCAAGATTCATGATTCATGATTCATGATTCAATTCATGATTCATGATTCAATTCATGATTCATGATTCAATTCATGATTCATGATTCATGATTCATGATTCATGATTCAATTAATGATTCATGATTTATATCAAGATTCATGACTCAATTCATGATTCGATTCATGATTCAATTCATGATTCATGATTCAATTCATGATTCATGATTCAATTCATGATTCATGATTCAATTCATGATTCGATTCCTGATTCAATTCATATTTCATGATTCAATTCATGATTCATGATTCATGATTCAATTCATTATTCATGATTCTATTCATGATTTATGATTCAATTCATGATTCAATTCATGATTCATGATTCGATTCATGATTCAATTCATGATTCATGATTTGATTCATGATTCTTGATTCATGATTCGATTCATGATTCATGATTCATGATTCAATTCATGATTTATGAATAATGATTCATGATTCATGATTCAAGATTTAATTCATGATTTATGATTCAATTCATGATTCATGATTAATGATTCAATTCATAATTCATGATTCATGATTCAATTCATGAGTCATGATTCGATTCATGATTCATGATTCATGATTCAATTCATGATTCATGATTCTTGATTCATGATTCAATTCATGATTCAATTCATTATTATTGAATTCATAATTCATGATTCATGATTCAATTTATGTTTCATGATTCATGATTCATGATTTAATTTATGATTCATGATCCATGATTCAATTCATTATTCAATTCATGATTCATGATTCATGATTAATGATTCAATTCATGATTCATGATTCAATTCATGATTCATGATTCGATTCATGATTCATGATTCATGATTCAATTCATGATTCATGATTCTTGATTCATGATTCAATTCATGATTCATGATTCATGATTCAATTCATTATTATTCAATTCATGATTCATGATTCATGATTCAATTTATGTTTCATGAATCATGATTTATGATTCGATTCATGATTCATGATTTATGATTCAATTCATGATTCATGATTCATGATTCATGACTCAATTCATCATTCATGATTCAATTCAATGATTCATGATTCAAGATTCATGATTCATGATTCAATTCATGATTAATGATTCGATTCATAATTCATGATTCATGATTCAATTCATGATGCATAATTCATGATTCATGATTTAATTCATGATTAATGATTCATGATTCATGATTTGATTCATGATTCATGATTTATGATTCATGATTCATGATTTGATTCATGATTCATGATTTATGATTCAATTCATGATTCATGATTCATGATTCATGATTCAATTCATGATTCATAATTCATGATTCATGATTCAATTCATGATTCATAATTCATGATTCATGATTCATGATTTGATTCATGATTCATGATTCAATTCATGATTCATGATTCATGATTTATGATTCGATTCATGATTCATGATTCAATTAATGAATTATGTTTCATGATTCAATTCATGATTCATGATTCATGATTCGATTCATGATTCATGATTCATGATTAATGATTCATGATTCGATTCATGATTCATGATTCATGATTTAATTCATGAATAATGATTCATGATTCAATTCATGATTCATGATTCATGATTCATGATTCGATTCATGATTCATGATTCATGATTCGATTCATAATTCATGATTCATGATTCAATTCATGATTCATGATTCATGATTTATGATTCGATTCATGATTCATGATTTATGATTCAATTCATGATTCATGATTCATGATTCATGATTCAATTCATGATTCATGATTCAATTCATGATTCTTGATTCAAGATTCATGATTCATGATTCATGATTCAATTCATGATTCATGATTCAATTCATGATTCATGATTCAATTCATGATTAATGATTCATGATTCATGATTCAATTCATGATTCATGATTCATGATTCAATTCATGATTCATGATTCAATTTATGATTCGATTCATGATTCAATTCATGATTCAATTCATGATTCTTGATTCATGATTCATGATTCGATTCATGATTCTTGATTCATGATTTGATTAATGATTCATGATTCATGATTCAATTCATGATTCATGATTCATGATTCATGATTCAATTCATGATTCATGATTCGATTCATGATTCATGATTCATTATTTAATTCATGATTTATGATTCATGATTCAATTCATGATTCGATTCATGATTCATGATTCATGATTGATGATTTGATTCATGATTCATGATTCATGATTCAATTCATGATTCATGATTCATGATTCATGATTCATGATTCATGATTCAATTCATGATTCATGATTCAATTCATGATTCATGATTCAATTCATGATTCATGATTCAATTCATGATTCATGATTTAAATCATGATTCATGACTCAATTCATGATTCGATTCATGATTCAATTCATTATTCATGATTCATGATTTAATTCATGATTCAATTCATGATTCATGATTCCTGATTCAATTCATATTTCATGATTCAATTCATGATTCATGAGTCATGATTCAATTCATTATTCATGATTCTATTCATGATTTATGATTCAATTCATGATTCATGATTCGATTCATGATTCATGATTAATGATTTGATTCATGATTCATGATTCATGATTCAATTCATGATTCATGATTCATGATTTATTATTCGATTCATGATTCATGATTTATGATTCAATTCATGATTCATGATTCATGATTCAATTCATGATTCATGATTCAATTCATGATTCATGATTCAAGATTCATTATTCATGATTCAATTCATGATTCATGATTTGATTTATGATTAATTAATCATGATTCAATTCATGATTCATGATTCATGATTCATGATTCAATTCATGATTCATGATTCATGATTCAATTCATGATTCATGATTCATGATTCAATTCATGATTCAATTCATGATTCTTGATTCATGATTCAATTCATGATTCATGATTCGATTCATGATTCTTGATTCATGATTTGATTAATGATTCATGATTCATGATTCAATTCATGATTCATGATTCATGATTCATTATTCATGATTCGATTCATGATTCGATTCATGATTCATGATTCATGATTCAATTTTTGATTCTTGATTCATGATTCAAGATTCAATTCATGATTCATGATTCGATTCACGATTCTTGATTCATGATTCATGATTCGATTCATGATTCATGATTCAATTCATGATTCAATTCATGATTCATGATTCATGATTCAAGATTCAATTCATGATTCATGATTCGATTTATGATTTATGATTCATTTTTCATGATTCGATTCATGAATTATGATTCAATTCATAATTCATAATTCAATTAATAATTCATGAGTCGATTCATGATTCATGGTTCATGATTCATGATTTGATTCATGATTCATGATTCAATTCATGATTCATGATTCAATTCATGATTCATAATTCATGATTCAAATCATTATTCATGATTCTATTCATGATTTATGATTCAATTCATGATTCATGATTCGATTCATGATTCAATTCATGATGCAATTCATGATTCATGATTTGATTCATGATTCTTGATTCATGATTCGATTCATGATTCATGATTCATGATGCAATTCATGATTCATGATTCATGATTCATGATTCATGATTCAAGATTCAATTCATGATTCATGATTCAATTCATGATTCATGATTAATGATTCAATTCATGATTCATGATTTATGATTCAATTCATGATTCATGATTCAATTCATTATTATTGAATTCATGATTCATGATTCATGATTCAATTTATGTTTCATGATTCATGATTCATGATTTAATTCATGATTCATGATCAATGATTTAATTCATTATTCAATTCATGATTCATGATTCATGATTCAATTCATGATTTATGATTCATGATTCAATTCATGATTCATGATTCGATTCATGATTCATGATTCATGATTCAATTCATGATTCATGATTCTTGATTCATGATTCAATTCATGATTCATGATTCATGATTCAATTTATTATTATTAAATTCATGATTCATGATTCAATTTATGCTTCATAAATCATGATTTATGATTCGATTCATGATTCATGATTTATGATTCAATTCATGATTCATGATTCATGATTCATGATTCAATTCATGATTCATGATTCAAGATTCATGATTCATGATTCAATTCATGATTCATGATTCGATTTATGATTCATGATTCATGATTCATTTCATGATTCATGATTCATGATTCATGATTCATGATTCAATTCATGATTCATGATTCGATTTATGATTCATGATTCATGATTCATTTCATGATTCATGATTCATGATTCATGATTCATGATTCATGAATCATGATTCAATTCATGATTCATGAATCATGATTCAATTCATGATGCATAATTCATGATTCATGATTCAATTCATGATTCATGATTCATGATTCATGATTCGATTTATGATTCATGATTCATGATTCATTTCATGATTCATGATTAATGATTCAATTCATGATTCATGATTCAATTCATGATTCATGATTCATGATTAATGATTCCTGATTCATGATTCATGATTCATGATTCATGATTAATGATTCATGATTTGATTCATGATTCATGATTTAATTCATGATTTATGATTCATGATTCAATTCATGATTCATGATTCATGATTTGATTCATGATTCATGATTCATGATTCATGATTTGATTTATGATTCATGATTCATGATTCAATTCATGATTCATGATTCATGAATCATGATTTATGATTCAATTCATGATTCATGATATTATGATTCATGATTCATGATTCATGAATCATGATTCATGATATTCATGATTCATTATACAAGATTCATGATTCAATTCATGATTCATGATTCAATTCATGATTCATGATTCTTGATTCATGATTCATGATTCATGATTCATGATTCAATTCATGATTCAATTCATTATTCTTGATTCATGATTCATGATTCAATTCATGATTCATGATTCATTCTGATGATTCATGATTCGATTCTTGATTCAATTAATGATTTAATCATGATTTATGATTCATGATTCATGATTCAATTCATGATTTGATGATTCATGATTCATGATTCAATTCATGATTCATTATTCATAATTCTATTCATGATTCATGATTTGATTCATGATTCATGATTCATGATTCAATTTATGATTCATGGTTCATGATTCAATTCATGATTTATGATTCATGATTCAATTCATGATTCATGATTCATGATTCATGATTCAATGTATGATTCATGATTCATGATTCAATTAATGATTCATGATTTAAATCATGATTCATGACTCAATTCATGATCAAATTATGATTCAATTCATGATTCATGATTCATGATTCAATTCATGATTCATGATTCAATTCATGATTCGATTCCTGATTCAATTCATATTTCATGATTCAATTCATGATTCATGATTCATGATTCAAATCATTATTCATGATTCTATTCATGATTTATGATTCAATTTATGATTCATGATTCATGATTCATGATTCGATTCATGATTCAATTCATGATTCATGATTCATGATTCATGATTTGATTCATGATTCTTGATTCATAATTCGATTCATGATTCATGATTCATGATTCAATTCATGATTCATGATTCATGATTCAAGATTCAATTCATGATTCATGATTCAATTCATGATTCATGATTAATGATTCAATTCATGATTCATGATTTATGATTCAATTCATGATTCATGATTCAATTCATTATTATTGAATTCATGATTCATGATTCAATTTATGTTTCATGATTCATGATTCATGATTTAATTCATGATTCATGATCCATGATTTAATTCATTATTCAATTCATGATTCATGATTCATGATTCAATTCATGATTTATGATTCATGATTCAATTCATGATTCATGATTCGATTCATGATTCATGATTCATGATTCAATTCATGATTCATGATTCTTGATTCATGATTCAATTCATGATTCATGATTCATGATTCAATTTATTATTATTCAATTCATGATTTATGATTCAATTTATGTTTCATGAATCATGATTTATGATTCGATTCATGATTCATGATTTATGATTCAATTCATGATTCATGATTCATGATTCAATTCATGATTCATGATTTAAGATTCATGATTCATGATTCAATTCATGATTCATGATTCGATTTATGATTCATGATTCATGATTCATTTCATGATTCATGATTCATGATTCATGATTCAATTCATGATTCATGAATCATGATTCAATTCATGATGCATAATTCATGATTCATGATTCAATTCATGATTCATGATTCATGATTCATGATTCATGATTCATGATTTATGATTCATGATTTGATTCATGATTTATGATTCAATTCATGATTCATGATTCATGATTCAATTCATGATTCATAATTCATGATTCATGATTCAATTCATGATTCATGATTCAATTCATGATTCATGATTCATGATTTATGATTCGATTCATGATTCATGATTCATGATTTATGATTTAATTCATGATTAATGATTAATGATTCATGATTCATGATTCATGATTTAATTCATGATTAATGATTAATGATTCATGATTCGATTCATGATTCATGATTAATGATTCATGATTCGATTCATGATTCATGATTCATGATTTAATTCATGATTCATGATTCAATTCATGATTCATGATTCATGATTCATGATTCATGATTCATGATTCGATTCATGATTCATGATTCATGATTAATGATTTGATTCATGATTCATGATTCATGATTCAATTCATGATTCATGATTCATGATTTATGATTCGATTCATGATTCATGATTTATGATTCAATTCATGATTCATGATTCAATTCATGATTCATGATTCAATTCATGATTCATGATTCAAGATTCATGATTCATGATTCATGATTCAATTCATGATTCATGATTCAATTCATGATTCATGATTCAATTCATGATTCATGATTCATGATTCATGATTCAATTAATGATTCATGATTTATATCAAGATTCATGACTCAATTCATGATTCGATTCATGATTCAATTCATGATTCATGATTCAATTCATGATTCATGATTCAATTCATGATTCGATTCCTGATTCAATTCATATTTCATGATTCAATTCATGATTCATGATTCATGATTCAATTCATTATTCATGATTCTATTCATGATTTATGATTCAATTCATGATTCAATTCATGATTCATGATTCGATTCATGATTCAATTCATGATTCATGATTTGATTCATGATTCTTGATTCATGATTCGATTCATGATTCATGATTCATGATTCAATTCATGATTTATGAATAATGATTCATGATTCATGATTCAAGATTTAATTCATGATTTATGATTCAATTCATGATTCATGATTAATGATTCAATTCATAATTCATGATTCATGATTCAATTCATGAGTCATGATTCGATTCATGATTCATGATTCATGATTCAATCATGATTCATGATTCTTGATTCATGATTCAATTCATGATTCAATTCATTATTATTGAATTCATAATTCATGATTCATGATTCAATTTATGTTTCATGATTCATGATTCATGATTTAATTTATGATTCATGATCCATGATTCAATTCATATTCAATTCATGATTCATGATTCATGATTAATGATTCAATTCATGATTCATGATTCAATTCATGATTCATGATTCGATTCATGATTCATGATTCATGATTCAATTCATGATTCATGATTCTTGATTCATGATTCAATTCATGATTCATGATTCATGATTCAATTCATTATTATTCAATTCATGATTCATGATTCATGATTCAATTTATGTTTCATGAATCATGATTTATGATTCGATTCATGATTCATGATTTATGATTCAATTCATGATTCATGATTCATGATTCATGACTCAATTCATCATTCATGATTCAATTCAATGATTCATGATTCAAGATTCATGATTCATGATTCAATTCATGATTAATGATTCGATTCATAATTCATGATTCATGATTCAATTCATGATGCATAATTCATGATTCATGATTTAATTCATGATTAATGATTCATGATTCATGATTTGATTCATGATTCATGATTTATGATTCATGATTCATGATTTGATTCATGATTCATGATTTATGATTCAATTCATGATTCATGATTCATGATTCATGATTCAATTCATGATTCATAATTCATGATTCATGATTCAATTCATGATTCATAATTCATGATTCATGATTCATGATTTGATTCATGATTCATGATTCAATTCATGATTCATGATTCATGATTTATGATTCGATTCATGATTCATGATTCAATTAATGAATTATGTTTCATGATTCAATTCATGATTCATGATTCATGATTCGATTCATGATTCATGATTCATGATTAATGATTCATGATTCGATTCAATGATTCATGATTCATGATTTAATTCATGAATAATGATTCATGATTCAATTCATGATTCATGATTCATGATTCATGATTCGATTCATGATTCATGATTCATGATTCGATTCATAATTCATGATTCATGATTCAATTCATGATTCATGATTCATGATTTATGATTCGATTCATGATTCATGATTTATGATTCAATTCATGATTCATGATTCATGATTCATGATTCAATTCATGATTCATGATTCAATTCATGATTCTTGATTCAAGATTCATGATTCATGATTCATGATTCAATTCATGATTCATGATTCATGATTCAATTCATGATTCATGATTCAATTCATGATTCTTGATTCAAGATTCATGATTCATGATTCATGATTCAATTCATGATTCATGATTCAATTCATGATTCATGATTCAATTCATGATTAATGATTCATGATTCATGATTCAATTCATGATTCATGATTCATGATTCAATTCATGATTCATGATTCAATTTATGATTCGATTCATGATTCAATTCATGATTCAATTCATGATTCTTGATTCATGATTCATGATTCGATTCATGATTCTTGATTCATGATTTGATTAATGATTCATGATTCATGATTCAATTCATGATTCATGATTCATGATTCATGATTCAATTCATGATTCATGATTCGATTCATGATTCATGATTCATTATTTAATTCATGATTTATGATTCATGATTCAATTCATGATTCGATTCATGATTCATGATTGATGATTTGATTCATGATTCATGATTCATGATTCAATTCATGATTCATGATTCATGATTCATGATTTATGATTCAATTCATGATTCATGATTCAATTCATGATTCATGATTCAATTCATGATTCATGATTCAATTCATGATTCATGATTTAAATCATGATTCATGACTCAATTCATGATTCGATTCATGATTCAATTCATTATTCATGATTCATGATTTAATTCATGATTCAATTCATGATTCATGATTCCTGATTCAATTCATATTTCATGATTCAATTCATGATTCATGAGTCATGATTCAATTCATTATTCATGATTCTATTCATGATTTATGATTCAATTCATGATTCATGATTCGATTCATGATTCATGATTAATGATTTGATTCATGATTCATGATTCATGATTCAATTCATGATTCATGATTCATGATTTATTATTCGATTCATGATTCATGATTTATGATTCAATTCATGATTCATGATTCATGATTCAATTCATGATTCATGATTCAATTCATGATTCATGATTCAAGATTCATTATTCATGATTCAATTCATGATTCATGATTTGATTTATGATTAATTAATCATGATTCAATTCATGATTCATGATTCATGATTCATGATTCAATTCATGATTCATGATTCATGATTCAATTCATGATTCATGATTCATGATTCAATTCATGATTCAATTCATGATTCTTGATTCATGATTCAATTCATGATTTATGATTCGATTCATGATTCTTGATTCATGATTTGATTAATGATTCATGATTCATGATTCAATTCATGATTCATGATTCATGATTCATTATTCATGATTCGATTCATGATTCGATTCATGATTCATGATTCATGATTCATATTTTTGATTCAATTGATTCATGATTCAAGATTCAATTCATGATTCATGATTCGATTCACGATTCTTGATTCATGATTCATGATTCGATTCATGATTCATGATTCAATTCATGATTCAATTCATGATTCATGATTCATGATTCAAGATTCAATTCATGATTCATGATTCGATTATGATTTATGATTCATTTTTCATGATTCGATTCATGATTCATGATTCAATTCATAATTCATAATTCAATTAATAATTCATGAGTCGATTCATGATTCATGGTTCATGATTCATGATTTGATTCATGATTCATGATTCAATTCATGATTCATGATTCAATTCATGATTCATAATTCATGATTCAAATCATTATTCATGATTCTATTCATGATTTATGATTCAATTCATGATTCATGATTCGATTCATGATTCAATTCATGATGCAATTCATGATTCATGATTTGATTCATGATTCTTGATTCATGATTCGATTCATGATTCATGATTCATGATGCAATTCATGATTCATGATTCATGATTCATGATTCATGATTCAAGATTCAATTCATGATTCATGATTCAATTCATGATTCATGATTAATGATTCAATTCATGATTCATGATTTATGATTCAATTCATGATTCATGATTCAATTCATTATTATTGAATTCATGATTCATGATTCAATTTATGTTTCATGATTCATGATTCATGATTTAATTCATGATTCATGATCAATGATTTAATTCATTATTCAATTCATGATTCATGATTCATGATTCAATTCATGATTTATGATTCATGATTCAATTCATGATTCATGATTCGATTCATGATTCATGATTCATGATTCAATTCATGATTCATGATTCTTGATTCATGATTCAATTCATGATTCATGATTCATGATTCAATTTATTATTATTAAATTCATGATTCATGATTCAATTTATGCTTCATAAATCATGATTTATGATTCGATTCATGATTCATGATTTATGATTCAATTCATGATTCATGATTCATGATTCATGATTCAATTCATGATTCATGATTCAAGATTCATGATTCATGATTCAATTCATGATTCATGATTCGATTTATGATTCATGATTCATGATTCATTTCATGATTCATGATTCATGATTCATGATTCATGATTCATGAATCATGATTCAATTCATGATTCATGAATCATGATTCAATTCATGATGCATAATTCATGATTCATGATTCAATTCATGATTCATGATTCATGATTCATGATTCGATTTATGATTCATGATTCATGATTCATTTCATGATTCATGATTCATGATTCATGATTCAATTCATGATTCATGAATCATGATTCAATTCATGATGCATAATTCATGATTCATGATTCAATTCATGATTCATGATTTGATTCATGATTTATGATTCAATTCATGATTCATGATTCATGATTCAATTCATGATTCTTGATTCATGATTCATGATTCGATTCATGATTCTTGATTCATGATTTGATTAATGATTCATGATTCATGATTCAATTCATGATTCATGATTCATGATTCATGATTCAATTCATGATTCATGATTCGATTCATGATTCATGATTCATTATTTAATTCATGATTCATGATTCATGATTCATGATTTATGATTCAATTCATGATTCATGATTCAATTCATGATTCATGATTCAATTCATGATTCATGATTCAATTCATGATTCATGATTTAAATCATGATTCATGACTCAATTCATGATTCGATTCATGATTCAATTCATTATTCATGATTCATGATTTAATTCATGATTCAATTCATGATTCATGATTCCTGATTCAATTCATATTTCATGATTCAATTCATGATTCATGAGTCATGATTCAATTCATTATTCATGATTCTATTCATGATTTATGATTCAATTCATGATTCATGATTCGATTCATGATTCATGATTAATGATTTGATTCATGATTCATGATTCATGATTCAATTCATGATTCATGATTCATGATTTATTATTCGATTCATGATTCATGATTTATGATTCAATTCATGATTCATGATTCATGATTCAATTCATGATTCATGATTCAATTCATGATTCATGATTCAAGATTCATTATTCATGATTCAATTCATGATTCATGATTTGATTTATGATTAATTAATCATGATTCAATTCATGATTCATGATTCATGATTCATGATTCAATTCATGATTCATGATTCATGATTCAATTCATGATTCATGATTCATGATTCAATTCATGATTCAATTCATGATTCTTGATTCATGATTCAATTCATGATTTATGATTCGATTCATGATTCTTGATTCATGATTTGATTAATGATTCATGATTCATGATTCAATTCATGATTCATGATTCATGATTCATTATTCATGATTCGATTCATGATTCGATTCATGATTCATGATTCATGATTCAATTTTTGATTCTTGATTCATGATTCAAGATTCAATTCATGATTCATGATTCGATTCACGATTCTTGATTCATGATTCATGATTCGATTCATGATTCATGATTCAATTCATGATTCAATTCATGATTCATGATTCATGATTCAAGATTCAATTCATGATTCATGATTCGATTTATGATTTATGATTCATTTTTCATGATTCGATTCATGATTCATGATTCAATTCATAATTCATAATTCAATTAATAATTCATGAGTCGATTCATGATTCATGGTTCATGATTCATGATTTGATTCATGATTCATGATTCAATTCATGATTCATGATTCAATTCATGATTCATAATTCATGATTCAAATCATTATTCATGATTCTATTCATGATTTATGATTCAATTCATGATTCATGATTCGATTCATGATTCAATTCATGATGCAATTCATGATTCATGATTTGATTCATGATTCTTGATTCATGATTCGATTCATGATTCATGATTCATGATGCAATTCATGATTCATGATTCATGATTCATGATTCATGATTCAAGATTCAATTCATGATTCATGATTCAATTCATGATTCATGATTAATGATTCAATTCATGATTCATGATTTATGATTCAATTCATGATTCATGATTCAATTCATTATTATTGAATTCATGATTCATGATTCAATTTATGTTTCATGATTCATGATTCATGATTTAATTCATGATTCATGATCAATGATTTAATTCATTATTCAATTCATGATTCATGATTCATGATTCAATTCATGATTTATGATTCATGATTCAATTCATGATTCATGATTCGATTCATGATTCATGATTCATGATTCAATTCATGATTCATGATTCTTGATTCATGATTCAATTCATGATTCATGATTCATGATTCAATTTATTATTATTAAATTCATGATTCATGATTCAATTTATGCTTCATAAATCATGATTTATGATTCGATTCATGATTCATGATTTATGATTCAATTCATGATTCATGATTCATGATTCATGATTCAATTCATGATTCATGATTCAAGATTCATGATTCATGATTCAATTCATGATTCATGATTCGATTTATGATTCATGATTCATGATTCATTTCATGATTCATGATTCATGATTCATGATTCATGATTCATGAATCATGATTCAATTCATGATTCATGAATCATGATTCAATTCATGATGCATAATTCATGATTCATGATTCAATTCATGATTCATGATTCATGATTCATGATTCGATTTATGATTCATGATTCATGATTCATTTCATGATTCATGATTCATGATTCATGATTCAATTCATGATTCATGAATCATGATTCAATTCATGATGCATAATTCATGATTCATGATTCAATTCATGATTCATGATTTGATTCATGATTTATGATTCAATTCATGATTCATGATTCATGATTCAATTCATGATTCATAATTCATGATTCATGATTCAATTCATGATTCATGATTCAATTCATGATTCATGATTCATGATTCATGATTTATGATTCGATTCATGATTCATGATTCAATTAATGAATTATGATTCATGATTCAATTCATGATTCATGATTCATGATTTAATTCATGATTAATGATTAATGATTCATGATTCATGATACATGATTCGATTCATGATTCATGATTCATGATTTAATTCATGATTTATGATTCATGATTCAATTCATGATTCATGATTCATGATTCATGATTCATGATTCATGATTCGATTCATGATTCATGATTCATGATTAATGATTTGATTCATGATTCATGATTCATGATTCAATTCATGATTCATGATTCATGATTTATGATTCGATTCATGATTCATGATTTATGATTCAATTCATGATTCATGATTCATGATTCAATTCATGATTCATGATTCAATTCATGATTCATGATTCAAGATTCATGATTCATGATTCATGATTCAATTCATGATTCATGATTCATGATTCAATTCATGATTCATGATTCATGATTCAATTAATGATTCATGATTTATATCATGATTCATGACTCAATTCATGATTCGATTCATGATTCAATTCATGATTCATGATTCAATTCATGATTCATGATTCAATTCATGATTCATGATTCAATTCATGATTCGATTCCTGATTCAATTCATATTTCATGATTCAATTTATGATTCATGATTCAATTCATTATTCATGATTCTATTCATGATTTATGATTCAATTCATGATTCAATTCATGATTCATGATTCGATTCATGATTCAATTCATGATTCATGATTCATGATTCAATTCATTATTATTCAATTCATGATTCATGATTCATGATTCAATTTATGTTTCATGATTCATGATTTATGATTCGATTCATGATTCATGATTTATGATTCAATTCATGATTCATGATTCATGATTCATGACTCAATTCATCATTCATGATTCATGATTCATGATTCATGACTCAATTCATCATTCATGATTCAATTCATGATTCATGATTCAAGATTCATGATTCATGATTCAATTCATGATTAATGATTCGATTCATAATTCATGATTCATGATTCAATTCATGATTCATGAATCATGATTCAATTCATGAATAATGATTCGATTTATAATTCATGATTCATGATTCAATTCATGAATCATTATTCAATTCATGATTCATGATTCATGATTCATGATTTAATTCATGATTAATGATTCATTAATCATGATTCATGATTTGATTCATGATTCATGATTTATGATTCAATTCATGATTCATGATTCATGATTCATGATTCAATTCATGATTAATGATTCATTAATCATGATTCATGATTTGATTCATGATTCATGATTTATGATTCAATTCATGATTCATGATTCATGATTCAATTCATGATTCATAATTCATGATTCATGATTCAATTCATGATTCATAATTCATGATTCATGATTCATGATTTGATTCATGATTCATGATTCAATTCATGATTCATGATTCATGATTCATGATTTATGATTCGATTCATGATTCATGATTCAATTAATGAATTATGATTCATGATTCAATTCATGATTCATGATTCCATTCATGATTCATGATTCATGATTAATGATTCATGATTCGATTCATGATTCATGATTTAATTCATGATTAATGATTCATGATTCAATTCATAATTCATGATTCATGATTCATGATTCATGATTCATGATTCGATTCATGATTCATGATTCATGATTCATGATTTGATTCATGATTCATGATTTGATTCATGATTCATGATTCAATTCATGATTCATGATTCATGATTCATGATTTATGATTCGATTCATGATTCATGATTTATGATTCAATTCATGATTCATGATTCATGATTCATGATTCAATTCATGATTTATGATTCAATTCATGATTCATGATTCAAGATTCATGATTCATAATTCATGATTCAATTCATGATTCATGATTCAATTCATGATTCATGATTCATGATTCATGATTCAATTCATGATTCATGATTCATGATTCAATTCATGATTCATGATTCAATTCATGATTCGATTCATGATTCAATTCATGATTCGATTCATGATTCAATTCATGATTCAATTCATGATTCTTGATTCATGATTCATGATTCGATTCATGATTCTTGATTCATGATTTGATTAATGATTCATGATTCATGATTCAATTCATGATTCATGATTCATGATTCATGATTCAATTCATGATTCATGATTCGATTCATGATTCATGATTCATGATTTAATTCATGATTTATGATTCATGATTCAATTCATGATTCATGATTCATGATTCATGATTCATGATTCGATTCATGATTCATGATTCATGATTAATGATTTAATTCATGATTCATGATTCATGATTCAATTCATGATTCATGATTCAATTCATGATTCATGATTTAAATCATGATTCATGACTCAATTCATGATTCGATTCATGATTTAATTCATTATTCATGATTCATGATTCAATTCATGATTCAATTCATGATTCATGATTCCTGATTCAATTCATATTTCATGATTCAATTCATGATTCATGAGTCATGATTCAATTCATTATTCATGATTCTATTCATGATTTATGATTCAATTCATGATTCAATTCATGATTCATGATTCGATTTATGATTCATGATTAATGATTTGATTCATGATTCATGATTCATGATTCAATTCATGATTCATGATTCATGATTTATTATTCGATTCATGATTCATGATTTATGATTCAATTCATGATTCATGATTCATGATTCAATTCATGATTCATGATTCAAGATTCATGATTCATGATTCAATTCATGATTCATGATTTGATTTATGATTCATTAATCATGATTCAATTCATGATTCATGATTCATGATTCATGATTCAATTCATGATTCATGATTCATGATTCAATTCATGATTCATGATTCAATTCATGATTCATGATTCAAGATTCATGATTCATGATTCAATTCATGATTCATGATTTGATTTATGATTCATGATTTGATTTATGATTCATGATTTATGATTCAATTCATGATTCATGATTCATGATTCATGATTCATGATTCAATTCATGATTCATGATTCAATTCATGATTCATGATTCATGATTCAATTCATGATTCATGATTCAATTCATGATTCATGATTCAAGATTCATGATTCATGATTCAATTCATGATTCATGATTCAATTCATGATTCATGATTTGATTTATGATTCATGATTTATGATTCAATTCATGATTCATGATTCATGATTCATGATTCATGATTCAATTCATGATTCATGATTCAATTCATGATTCATGATTCATGATTCAATTCATGATTCATGATTTGATTTATGATTCATGATTCATGATTCAATTCATGATTCATGATTCATGATTCAATTCATGATTCAATTCATGATTCTTGATTCATGATTCATGATTCAATTCATGAATTATGATTCGATTCATGATTCATGATTCATGATTCATGATTTGATTAATGATTCATGATTCATGATTCATTATTCATGATTCGATTCATGATTCATGATTCAATTTATGATTCTTGATTCATGATTCAAGATTCAATTCATGATTCATGATTCGATTCATGATTCTTGATTCATGATTCATAATTCGATTCATGATTCATGATTCAATTCATGATTCAATTCATGATTCATGATTCATGATTCATGATTCAATTCATAATTCATGAGTCGATTCATGATTCAATTCATGATTCATGATTCAATTCATAATTCATGAGTCGATTCATGATTCATGATTTATGATTCATGATTCAATTCATGATTCAATTCATGATTCATTATTTATAATTCAATTCATGATTCATGATTTGATTCATGATTCATGATTCAATTTATGATTCATGATTCAATCCATGATTCATGATTCATGATTCAATTCATGATTCATGATTCATTATTCATGATTCATGATTCAATTCATGATTCATGATTCATGATTCATTGTATGATTCATGATTCATGATTCAATTAATGATTCATGATTTAAATCATGATTCATGACTCAATTCATGATTCATGATTCAATTCATGATTCATGATTCAATTCATGATTCGATTCCTGATTCAATTCATGATTCATGATTCAATTCATGATTCATGATGCAATTCATTATTCATGATTCTATTCATGATTTATGATTCAATTCATGATTCACGATTTGATTCTTGATTCATGATTCGATTCATGATTCATGATTCATGATTCAATTCATGATTCATGATTCATTATTCAATTCATGATTCATGATTCATGATTCAAGATTCAATTCATGATTAATGATTCAATTCATGATTCATGATTCGATTCATGATTCATGATTCATGATTCATAATTCATGATTCATGATTCATGAATTGATTCATGATTCATGATTCAATTCATGATTCATGATTCATGATTCATGATTTATGATTCGACTCATGATTCATGATTCAATAATGATTCATGATTCATGATTTAATTCATGATTCATGATTCATGATTTAATTCATGATTAATGATTCATGATTCATGATTCATGATTCATGATTCACGATTAACGATTCATGATTCGATTTATGATTCATGATTCATGATTTAATTCATGATTCATGATTCATGATTCAATTCATGATTCATGATTCATGATTCATTATTCGATTCACGATTCATGATTCATGATTTATGATTTGATTCATGATTCATGATTCATGATTCAATTCATGATTCATGATTCATGAATCATGATTTAGGATTCGATTCATGATTCATGATTTATGATTCAATTTATGATTCATGATTCATGATTCATGATTCAAGATTCATGATTCAATTCATGATTCATGATTCAATTCATGATTCATGATTAAATTCATTATTCTTGATTAATGATTCATGATTTGATTCATGATTCAATTAATGATTTAATTCATGATTTATGATTCATGATTCATGATTCAATTCATGATTCATGATTCATGATTCAATTCATGTTTCATGATTCGATTCATGATTCATGATTCATGATTCAATTCATGATTCATGATTCAAGATTCATGATTCAATTCATGATTCATGAATAATGATTCAATTCATGATGCATAATTCATGATTCATGCTTCAATTCATTATTCATGATTCATGATTCATGATTCATGATTCAATTCATGATTCATAATTCATGATTCATGATTCAATTCATGATTCATAATTCATGATTCATGATTTAAATCATGATTCATGATTTGATTCATGATTCAATTCATGATTCATGATTCATGATTCAATTCATGATTCATGATTCAATTCATGATTCGATTAATGATTCAATTCATGATTCATGATTCAATTCATTATTCATGATTATATTCATGATTCATGATTCAAGATTCAATTCATGATTCATGATTCAATTCATGATTCATGATTCATGATTCATGATTAATGATTCAATTCATGATTCATGATTCATGATTCAATTCATGATTCATGATTCGATTCATGATTCATGATTCATGATTCAATTCATGATTCATGATTTATAATTCAATTCATGATTCATGATTCATGATTTATGATTCAATTCATGATTCATGATTCATGATTTATGATTCAATTCATGATTCATAATTCATGATTCATGATTCATGATTTGATTCATGATTCAATTCATGATTCATGATTCATGATTCATGATTCATAAATTTATGATTCAATTCATGATTCATGATTCAATCAATGATTCATGATTCATGATTCAATTCATGATTCATGATTCATGATTCGATTCATGATTCATGATTCATGATTAATGATTTGATTCATGATTGATCATTCGTGATTCAATTCATGATTCATGATTCATGAATCATGATTTATGATTCGATTCATGATCCATGATTTATGATTCAATTCATGATTCATGATTCATGATTCAATTCATGATTCATGATTCAATTCATGATTCATGATTCAAGATTCATGATTCATGATTCAATTCATGATTCATGATTCGATTTTTGATTCATGATTCATGATTCAATTTATGATTCATGATTCATGATTCATGATTCATGATTCGATTCATGATTTATGATTCAATTCATGATTCATGATTCATGATTCAATTCATGATTCATAATTCATGATTCATGATTCAATTCATGATTCATAATTCATGATTCATGATTCATGATTTGATTCATGATTCAGGATTCAATTCATGATTCATGATTCATGATTCATGATTCATTATTTATAATTCGATTCATGATTCATGATTCAATTAATGATTCATGATTCATGATTCAATTAATGATTCATGATTCATGATTTAATTCATGAATAATGATTTATGATTCATGATTCATGATTCATGATTCATGACTCATGATTCGATTCATGATTCATGATTCATGATTAATGATTCATGATTCGATTCATGATTCATGATTCATGATTTAATTCATGATTCATGATTCATGATTCAATTCATGATTCATGATTCATGATTCATGATTCATGATTCGATTCATGATTCATGATTCATGATTAATGATTTGATTCATGATTCATGATTCAATTCATGATTCATAATTCATGATTCATGATTCATGATTTGATTCATGATTCATGATTCATGATTAATGATTTGATTCATGATTCATGATTCAATTCATGATTCATAATTCATGATTCATGATTCATGATTTGATTCATGATTCATGATTCAATTCATGATTCATGATTCATGATTCATGATTCATGATTTATGATTCAATTCATGATTCATGATTCAATCAATGATTCATGATTCATGATTCAATTCATGATTCATGATTCATGATTCAATTCATGATTCATGATTCATGATTTAATTCATGATTCATGATTCATGATTTGATTCATGATTCATGATTCATGATTAATGATTTGATTCATGATTGATGATTCGTGATTCAATTCATGATTCATGATTCAATTCATGATTCAATTCATGATTCATTATTCATAATTCAATTCATGATTCATGATTCATGATTCATGATTTGATTAATGATTCATGATTCATGATTCATTATTCATGATTCGATTCATGATTCATGATTCAATTTATGATTCTTGATTCATGATTCAAGATTCAATTCATGATTCATGATTCGATTCATGATTCTTGATTCATGATTCATAATTCGATTCATGATTCATGATTCAATTCATGATTCAATTCATGATTCATGATTCATGATTCATTATTCATGATTCGATTCATGATTCATGATTCAATTCATGATTCATGATTCAATTCATAATTCATGAGTCGATTCATGATTCATGATTCATGATTCATGATTCAATTCATGATTCATGATTCATGATTCATGATTTATGATTCATGATTCAATTCATGATTCAATTCATGATTCATTATTTATAATTCAATTCATGATTCATGATTTGATTCATGATTCATGATTTGAATTATGATTCATGATTCAATTTATGATTCATGATTCATGATTTGATTCATGATTCATGATTCATGATTCATTATTCATGATTCATGATTCATGATTCATGATTCAATTCATGATTCATGATTCATGATTCATTGTATGATTCATGATTCATGATTCAATTAATGATTCATGATTTAAATCATGATTCATGACTCAATTCATGATTCATGATTCAATTCATGATTCATGATTCAATTCATGATTCGATTCCTGATTCAATTCATGATTCATGATTCAATTCATGATTCATGATTCAATTCATTATTCATGATTCTATTCATGATTTATGATTCAATTCATGATTCACGATTTGATTCTTGATTCATGATTCGATTCATGATTCATGATTCATGATTCAATTCATGATTCATGATTCATTATTCAATTCATGATTCATGATTCATGATTCAAGATTCAATTCATGATTAATGATTCAATTCATGATTCATGATTCGATTCATGATTCATGATTCATGATTTATAATTCATGATTCATGATTCATGTATTGATTCATGATTCATGATTCAATTCATGATTCATGATTCATGATTCATGATTCATGATTCACGATTAACGATTCATGATTCGATTTATGATTCATGATTCATGATTTAATTCATGATTCATGATTCATGATTCAATTCATGATTCATGATTCATGATTCATTATTCGATTCACGATTCATGATTCATGATTTATGATTTGATTCATGATTCATGATTCATGATTCAATTCATGATTCATGATTCATGAATCATGATTTATGATTCGATTCATGATTCATGATTTATGATTCAATTTATGATTCATGATTCATGATTCATGATTCAAGATTCATGATTCAATTCATGATTCATGATTCAATTAATGATTCATGATTAAATTCATTATTCTTGATTAATGATTCATGATTTGATTCATGATTCAATTAATGATTTAATTCATGATTTATGATTCATGATTCATGATTCATGATTCAATTCATGATTCATGATTCAAGATTCATGATTCATGATTCAATTCATGATTCATGATTTGATTTATGATTCATGATTTGATTTATGATTCATGATTTATGATTCAATTCATGATTCATGATTCATGATTCATGATTCATGATTCAATTCATGATTCATGATTCAATTCATGATTCATGATTCATGATTCAATTCATGATTCATGATTCAATTCATGATTCATGATTCAAGATTCATGATTCATGATTCAATTCATGATTCATGATTCAATTCATGATTCATGATTTGATTTATGATTCATGATTTATGATTCAATTCATGATTCATGATTCATGATTCATGATTCATGATTCAATTCATGATTCATGATTCAATTCATGATTCATGATTCATGATTCAATTCATGATTCATGATTTGATTTATGATTCATGATTCATGATTCAATTCATGATTCATGATTCATGATTCAATTCATGATTCAATTCATGATTCTTGATTCATGATTCATGATTCAATTCATGAATTATGATTCGATTCATGATTCATGATTCATGATTCATGATTTGATTAATGATTCATGATTCATGATTCATTATTCATGATTCGATTCATGATTCATGATTCAATTTATGATTCTTGATTCATGATTCAAGATTCAATTCATGATTCATGATTCGATTCATGATTCTTGATTCATGATTCATAATTCGATTCATGATTCATGATTCAATTCATGATTCAATTCATGATTCATGATTCAATTCATGATTCATGATTCAATTCATAATTCATGAGTCGATTCATGATTCATGATTCATGATTCATGATTCAATTCATGATTCATGATTCATGATTCATGATTTATGATTCATGATTCAATTCATGATTCAATTCATGATTCATTATTTATAATTCAATTCATGATTCATGATTTGATTCATGATTCATGATTCAATTTATGATTCATGATTCAATCCATGATTCATGATTCATGATTCAATTCATGATTCATGATTCATTATTCATGATTCATGATTCAATTCATGATTCATGATTCATGATTCATTGTATGATTCATGATTCATGATTCAATTAATGATTCATGATTTAAATCATGATTCATGACTCAATTCATGATTCATGATTCAATTCATGATTCATGATTCAATTCATGATTCGATTCCTGATTCAATTCATGATTCATGATTCAATTCATGATTCATGATGCAATTCATTATTCATGATTCTATTCATGATTTATGATTCAATTCATGATTCACGATTTGATTCTTGATTCATGATTCGATTCATGATTCATGATTCATGATTCAATTCATGATTCATGATTCATTATTCAATTCATGATTCATGATTCATGATTCAAGATTCAATTCATGATTAATGATTCAATTCATGATTCATGATTCGATTCATGATTCATGATTCATGATTCATAATTCATGATTCATGATTCATGAATTGATTCATGATTCATGATTCAATTCATGATTCATGATTCATGATTCATGATTTATGATTCGACTCATGATTCATGATTCAATAATGATTCATGATTCATGATTTAATTCATGATTCATGATTCATGATTTAATTCATGATTAATGATTCATGATTCATGATTCATGATTCATGATTCACGATTAACGATTCATGATTCGATTTATGATTCATGATTCATGATTTAATTCATGATTCATGATTCATGATTCAATTCATGATTCATGATTCATGATTCATTATTCGATTCACGATTCATGATTCATGATTTATGATTTGATTCATGATTCATGATTCATGATTCAATTCATGATTCATGATTCATGAATCATGATTTATGATTCGATTCATGATTCATGATTTATGATTCAATTTATGATTCATGATTCATGATTCATGATTCAAGATTCATGATTCAATTCATGATTCATGATTCAATTCATGATTCATGATTAAATTCATTATTCTTGATTAATGATTCATGATTTGATTCATGATTCAATTAATGATTTAATTCATGATTTATGATTCATGATTCATGATTCAATTCATGATTCATGATTCATGATTCAATTCATGTTTCATGATTCGATTCATGATTCATGATTCATGATTCAATTCATGATTCATGATTCAAGATTCATGATTCAATTCATGATTCATGAATAATGATTCAATTCATGATGCATAATTCATGATTCATGCTTCAATTCATTATTCATGATTCATGATTCATGATTCATGATTCAATTCATGATTCATAATTCATGATTCATGATTCAATTCATGATTCATAATTCATGATTCATGATTTGATTCATGATTCATGATTTGATTCATGATTCAATTCATGATTCATGATTCATGATTCAATTCATGATTCATGATTCAATTCATGATTCGATTAATGATTCAATTCATGATTCATGATTCAATTCATGATTCATGATTCAATTCATTATTCATGATTATATTCATGATTCATGATTCATGATTCAAGATTCAATTCATGATTCATGATTCAATTCATGATTCATGATTCATGATTCATGATTAATGATTCAATTCATGATTCATGATTCATGATTCAATTCATGATTCATGATTCGATTCATGATTCATGATTCATGATTCAATTCATGATTCATGATTTATAATTCAATTCATGATTCATGATTCATGATTTATGATTCAATTCATGATTCATGATTCATGATTTATGATTCAATTCATGATTCATAATTCATGATTCATGATTCATGATTTGATTCATGATTCAATTCATGATTCATGATTCATGATTCATGATTCATAAATTTATGATTCAATTCATGATTCATGATTCAATCAATGATTCATGATTCATGATTCAATTCATGATTCATGATTCGATTCATGATTCATGATTCATGATTAATGATTCATGATTCGATTCATGATTCATGATTTAATTCATGATTCATGATTCATGATTTGATTCATGATTCATGATTCATGATTAATGATTTGATTCATGATTGATCATTCGTGATTCAATTCATGATTCATGATTCATGAATCATGATTTATGATTCGATTCATGATCCATGATTTATGATTCAATTCATGATTCATGATTCATGATTCAATTCATGATTCATGATTCAATTCATGATTCATGATTCAAGATTCATGATTCATGATTCAATTCATGATTCATGATTCGATTTTTGATTCATGATTCATGATTCAATTTATGATTCATGATTCATGATTCATGATTCATGATTCGATTCATGATTTATGATTCAATTCATGATTCATGATTCATGATTCATGATTCAATTCATGATTCATAATTCATGATTCATGATTCAATTCATGATTCATAATTCATGATTCATGATTCATGATTTGATTCATGATTCAGGATTCAATTCATGATTCATGATTCATGATTCATGATTCATTATTTATAATTCGATTCATGATTCATGATTCAATTAATGATTCATGATTCATGATTCAATTAATGATTCATGATTCATGATTTAATTCATGAATAATGATTTATGATTCATGATTCATGATTCATGATTCATGACTCATGATTCGATTCATGATTCATGATTCATGATTAATGATTCATGATTCGATTCATGATTCATGATTCATGATTTAATTCATGATTCATGATTCATGATTCAATTCATGATTCATGATTCATGATTCATGATTCATGATTCGATTCATGATTCATGATTCATGATTAATGATTTGATTCATGATTCATGATTCAATTCATGATTCATAATTCATGATTCATGATTCATGATTTGATTCATGATTCATGATTCATGATTAATGATTTGATTCATGATTCATGATTCAATTCATGATTCATAATTCATGATTCATGATTCATGATTTGATTCATGATTCATGATTCAATTCATGATTCATGATTCATGATTCATGATTCATGATTCATGATTCAATCAATGATTCATGATTCAATCAATGATTCATGATTCATGATTCAATTCATGATTCATGATTCATGATTCAATTCATGATTCATGATTCATGATTTAATTCATGATTCATGATTCATGATTTGATTCATGATTCATGATTCATGATTAATGATTTGATTCATGATTGATGATTCGTGATTCAATTCATGATTCATGATTCAATTCATGATTCAATTCATGATTCATTATTCATAATTCAATTCATGATTCATGATTCATGATTCATGATTTGATTAATGATTCATGATTCATGATTCATTATTCATGATTCGATTCATGATTCATGATTCAATTTATGATTCTTGATTCATGATTCAAGATTCAATTCATGATTCATGATTCGATTCATGATTCTTGATTCATGATTCATAATTCGATTCATGATTCATGATTCAATTCATGATTCAATTCATGATTCATGATTCATGATTCATTATTCATGATTCGATTCATGATTCATGATTCAATTCATGATTCATGATTCAATTCATAATTCATGAGTCGATTCATGATTCATGATTCATGATTCATGATTCAATTCATGATTCATGATTCATGATTTATGATTCATGATTCAATTCATGATTCAATTCATGATTCATTATTTATAATTCAATTCATGATTCATGATTTGATTCATGATTCATGATTTGATTCATGATTCATGATTCAATTTATGATTCATGATTCATGATTTGATTCATGATTCATGATTCATGATTCATTATTCATGATTCATGATTCATGATTCATGATTCAATTCATGATTCATGATTCATGATTCATTGTATGATTCATGATTCATGATTCAATTAATGATTCATGATTTAAATCATGATTCATGACTCAATTCATGATTCATGATTCAATTCATGATTCATGATTCAATTCATGATTCGATTCCTGATTCAATTCATGATTCATGATTCAATTCATGATTCATGATTCAATTCATTATTCATGATTCTATTCATGATTTATGATTCAATTCATGATTCACGATTTGATTCTTGATTCATGATTCGATTCATGATTCATGATTCATGATTCAATTCATGATTCATGATTCATTATTCAATTCATGATTCATGATTCATGATTCAAGATTCAATTCATGATTAATGATTCAATTCATGATTCATGATTCGATTCATGATTCATGATTCATGATTTATAATTCATGATTCATGATTCATGTATTGATTCATGATTCATGATTCAATTCATGATTCATGATTCATGATTCATGATTCATGATTCACGATTAACGATTCATGATTCGATTTATGATTCATGATTCATGATTTAATTCATGATTCATGATTCATGATTCAATTCATGATTCATGATTCATGATTCATTATTCGATTCACGATTCATGATTCATGATTTATGATTTGATTCATGATTCATGATTCATGATTCAATTCATGATTCATGATTCATGAATCATGATTTATGATTCGATTCATGATTCATGATTTATGATTCAATTTATGATTCATGATTCATGATTCATGATTCAAGATTCATGATTCAATTCATGATTCATGATTCAATTAATGATTCATGATTAAATTCATTATTCTTGATTAATGATTCATGATTTGATTCATGATTCAATTAATGATTTAATTCATGATTTATGATTCATGATTCATGATTCATGATTCAATTCATGATTCATGATTCATGATTCAATTCATGTTTCATGATTCGATTCATGATTCATGATTCATGATTCAATTCATGATTCATGATTCAAGATTCATGATTCAATTCATGATTCATGAATAATGATTCAATTCATGATGCATAATTCATGATTCATGCTTCAATTCATTATTCATGATTCATGATTCATGATTCATTATTCGATTCATGATTCATAATTTATGATTCAATTCATGATTCATGATTCATGATTCATGATTCAATTCATGATTCATAATTCATGATTCATGATTCAATTCATGATTCATAATTCATGATTCATGATTCATGATTTGATTCATGATTCATGATTTGATTCATGATTCAATTCATGATTCATGATTAATGATTCAATTCATGATTCATGATTCAATTCATGATTCGATTAATGATTCAATTCATGATTCATGATTCAATTCATGATTCATGATTCAATTCATTATTCATGATTATATTCATGATTCATGATTCATGATTCAAGATTCAATTCATGATTCATGATTCAATTAATGATTCATGATTCATGATTCAATTAATGATTCATGATTCATGATTTAATTCATGATTAATGATTTATGATTCATGATTCATGATTCATGATTCATGACTCATGATTCGATTCATGATTCATGATTCATGATTAATGATTCAATTCATGATTCATGATTCATGATTCAATTCATGATTCATGATTCGATTCATGATTCATGATTCATGATTCAATTCATGATTCATGATTTATAATTCAATTCATGATTCATGATTCATGATTTATGATTCAATTCATGATTTATAATGCATGATTCATGATTCATGATTTGATTCATGATTCATGATTCAATTCATGATTCATGATTCATGATTTATGATTCAATTCATGATTCATAATTCATGATTCATGATTCATGATTTGATTCATGATTCATGATTCAATTCATGATTCATGATTCATGATTCATGATTCATAAATTTATGATTCAATTCATGATTCATGATTCAATCAATGATTCATGATTCATGATTCAATTCATGATTCATGATTCGATTCATGATTCATGATTCATGATTAATGATTCATGATTCGATTCATGATTCATGATTTAATTCATGATTCATGATTCATGATTTGATTCATGATTCATGATTCATGATTAATGATTTGATTCATGATTGATGATTCGTGATTCAATTCATGATTCATGATTCATGAATCATGATTTATGATTCAATTCATGATTCATGATTCAATTCATGATTCATGATTCAATTCATGATTCATGATTCAAGATTCATGATTCATGATTCAATTCATGATTCATGATTCAAGATTCAATTCATGATTCATGATTCAATTAATGATTCATGATTCATGATTCAATTAATGATTCATGATTCATGATTCAATTCATCATTCATGATTCATGATTCAATTAATGATTCATGATTCATGATTTAATTCATGATTAATGATTTATGATTCATGATTCATGATTCATGATTCATGACTCATGATTCGATTCATGATTCATGATTAATGATTCATGATTCGATTCATGATTCATGATTCATGATTTAATTCATGATTCATGATTCATGATTCAATTCATGATTCATGATTCATGATTCATGATTCATGATTCGATTCATGATTCATGATTCATGATTAATGATTCGATTCATGATTTATGATTCAATTCATGATTCATGATTCATGATTCATGATTCAATTCATGATTCATAATTCATGATTCATGATTCAATTCATGATTCATAATTCATGATTCATGATTCATGATTTGATTCATGATTCAGGATTCAATTCATGATTCATGATTCATGATTCATGATTCATTATTTATAATTCGATTCATGATTCATGATTCAATTAATGATTCATGATTCATGATTCAATTAATGATTCATGATTCATGATTTAATTCATGATTAATGATTTATGATTCATGATTCATGATTCATGATTCATGACTCATGATTCGATTCATGATTCATGATTAATGATTCATGATTCGATTCATGATTCATGATTCATGATTTAATTCATGATTCATGATTCATGATTCAATTCATGATTCATGATTCATGATTCATGATTCATGATTCGATTCATGATTCATGATTCATGATTAATGATTTGATTCATGATTCATGATTCAATTCATGATTCATAATTCATGATTCATGATTCATGATTTGATTCATGATTCATGATTCAATTCATGATTCATAATTCATGATTCATGATTCATGATTTGATTCATGATTCATGATTCAATTCATGATTCATGATTCATGATTCATGATTTATGATTCAATTCATGATTCATGATTCAATCAATGATTCATGATTCATGATTCAATTCATGATTCATGATTCATGATTCGATTCATGATTCATGATTCATGATTTAATTCATGATTCATGATTCATGATTTGATTCATGATTCATGATTCATGATTAATGATTTGATTCATGATTGATGATTCGTGATTCAATTCATGATTCATGATTCAATTCATGATTCAATTCATGATTCATTATTCATAATTCAATTCATGATTCATGATTTGATTCATGATTCATGATTCAATTTATGATTCATGATTCATGATTCAATTCATGATTCATAATTCATGAATTATAATTCAATTCATGATTCATGATTCAATGTATGATTCATGATTCATGATTCAATTAATGATTCATGATTTAAATAATGATTCATGATTCAAGATTCATGATTCATGATTCAATTCATGATTCAATTCATGATTCATGATTCAATTCATGATTCATGATTCAAGATTCATGATTCATGATTCAATTCATGATTCATGATTTGATTTATGATTCATGATTCATGATTCAATTCATGATTCATGATTCATGATTCATGATTCATGATTCAATTCATGATTCATGATTCAATTCATGATTCATGATTCAATTCATGATTCATGATTCATGATTCAATTCATGATTCATGATTTGATTTATGATTCATGATTCATGATTCAATTCATGATTCATGATTCAATTCATGTTTCATGATTCGATTCATGATTCATGATTCAATTCATGTTTCATGATTCGATTCATGAATAATGATTCAATTCATGATGCATAATTCATGATTCATGCTTCAATTCATGATTCATGATTCATGATTCATGATTCATGATTCATTATTCGATTCATGATTCATAATTTATGATTCAATTCATGATTCATGATTCATGATTCATGATTCAATTCATGATTCATAATTCATGATTCATGATTCAATTCATGATTCATAATTCATGATTCATGATTCATGATTTGATTCATGATTCATGATTTGATTCATGATTCAATTCATGATTCATGATTCATGATTCAATTCATGATTCATGATTCAATCATGATTCGATTAATGATTCAATTCATGATTCATGATTCAATTCATGATTCATGATTCATGATTCAATTCATTATTCATGATTATATTCATGATTCATGATTCATGATTCAAGATTCAATTCATGATTCATGATTCAATTCATGATTCATGATTCATGATTCATTATTCATGATTAATGATTCAATTCATGATTCATGATTCATGATTCAATTCATGATTCATGATTCGATTCATGATTCATGATTCATGATTCAATTCATGATTCATGATTTATAATTCAATTCATGATTCATGATTCATGATTTATGATTCAATTCATGATTCATAATGCATGATTCATGATTCATGATTTGATTCTTGATTCATGATTCAATTCATGATTCATGATTCATGATTCATGATTCAATTCATGATTCATGATTCATGATTCATGATTCATAAATTTATGATTCAATTCATGATTCATGATTCAATCAATGATTCATGATTCATGATTCAATTCATGATTCATGATTCATGATTCGATTCATGATTCATGATTCATGATTAATGATTCATGATTCGATTCATGATTCATGATTTAATTCATGATTCATGATTCATGATTTGATTCATGATTCATGATTCATGATTAATGATTTGATTCATGATTGATGATTCGTGATTCAATTCATGATTCAAGATTCATGAATCATGATTTATGATTCGATTCATGATCCATGATTTATGATTCAATTCATGATTCATGATTCATGATTCAATTCATGATTCATGATTCAATTCATGATTCATGATTCAAGATTCATGATTCATGATTCAATTCATGATTCATGATTCGATTTATGATTCATGATTCATGATTCAATTTATGATTCATGATTCATGATTCATGATTCATGATTCATGATTCATGATTCATGATTCGATTCATGATTTATGATTCAATTCATGATTCATGATTCATGATTCATGATTCAATTCATGATTCATAATTCATGATTCATGATTCAATTCATGATTCATAATTCATGATTCATGATTCATGATTTGATTCATGATTCAGGATTCAATTCATGATTCATGATTCATGATTCATGATTCATTATTTATAATTCGATTCATGATTCATGATTCAATTAATGATTCATGATTCATGATTCAATTAATGATTCATGATTCATGATTTAATTCATGATTAATGATTTATGATTCATGATTCATGATTCATGATTCATGACTCATGATTTGATTCATGATTCATGATTCATGATTAATGATTCATGATTCGATTCATGATTCATGATTCATGATTTAATTCATGATTCATGATTCATGATTCAATTCATGATTCATGATTCATGATTCATGATTCGATTCATGATTCATGATTCATGATTAATGATTTGATTCATGATTCATGATTCAATTCATGATTCATAATTCATGATTCATGATTCATGATTTGATTCATGATTCATGATTCATGATTAATGATTTGATTCATGATTCATGATTCAATTCATGATTCATAATTCATGATTCATGATTCATGATTTGATTCATGATTCATGATTCAATTCATGATTCATGATTCATGATTTATGATTCAATTCATGATTCATGATTCAATCAATGATTCATGATTCATGATTCAATTCATGATTCATGATTCATGATTCGATTCATGATTCATGATTCATGATTTAATTCATGATTCATGATTCATGATTTGATTCATGATTCATGATTCATGATTAATGATTTGATTCATGATTGATGATTCGTGATTCAATTCATGATTCATGATTCAATTCATGATTCAATTCATGATTCATTATTCATAATTCAATTCATGATTCATGATTTGATTCATGATTCATGATTCAATTTATGATTCATGATTCATGATTCAATTCATGATTCATGATTCAATTCATGATTCATTATTCATGATTCATGATTCAATTCATGATTCATAATTCATGAATTATGATTCAATTCATGATTCATGATTCATGATTCAATTAATGATTCATGATTTAAATAATGATTCATGATTCAAGATTCATGATTCATGATTCAATTCATGATTCATGATTCATGATTCAATTCATGATTCATGATTCAATTCATGATTCATGATTCAAGATTCATGATTCATGATTCAATTCATGATTCATGATTTGATTTATGATTCATGATTCATGATTCAATTCATGATTCATGATTCATGATTCATGATTCATGATTCAATTCATGATTCATGATTCAATTCATGATTCATGATTCATGATTCAATTCATGATTCATGATTTGATTTATGATTCATGATTCATGATTCAATTCATGATTCATGATTCATGATTCATGATTCATGATTCAATTCATGATTCATGATTCAATTCATGATTCATGATTCATGATTCAATTCATGATTCAATTCATGATTCTTGATTCATGATTCATGATTCAATTCATGATTCATGATTCGATTCATGATTCATGATTCATGATTCATGATTTGATTAATGATTCATGATTCATGATTCAATTCATGATTCATTATTCATGATTCGATTCATGATTCATGATTCGATTCATGATTCATGATTCAATTTATGATTCTTGATTCATGATTCAAGATTCAATTCATGATTCATGATTCGATTCATGATTCTTGATTCATGATTCATGATTCGATTCATGATTCATGATTCAATTCATGATTCATGATTCAATTCATAATTCATGAGTCGATTCATGATTCATGATTCATGATTCATGATTCAATTCATGATTCATGATTCATGATTCATGATTTATGATTTATGATTCAATTCATGATTCAATTCATGATTCATTATTTATAATTCAATTCATGATTCATGATTTGATTCATGATTCATGATTCAATTTATAATTCATGATTCATGATTCAATCCATGATTCATGATTCATGATTCAATTCATGATTCATGATTCATGATTCAATTAATGATTCATGATTCATTATTCATGATTCATGATTCAATTCATGATTCATGATTCATTGTATGATTCATGATTCATGATTCAATTAATGATTCATGATTTAAATCATGATTCATGACTCAATTCATGATTCATGATTCAATTCATGATTCATGATTCAATTCATGATTCGATTCCTGATTCAATTCATGATTCATGATTCAATTCATGATTCATGATTCAATTCATTATTCATGATTCTATTCATGATTTATGATTCAATTCATGATTCACGATTTGATTCTTGATTCATGATTCGATTCATGATTCATGATTCATGATTCAATTCATGATTCATCATTCATTATTCAATTCATGATTCATGATTCAAGATTCAATTCATGATTCATGATTCATGATTCATGATTCATGATTCAATTCATGATTCATGATTTATGATTCAATTCATGATTCATGATTCATGATTCAATTCATGATTCATAATTCATGATTCATGATTCATGAATTGATTCATGATTCATGATTCAATTCATGATTCATGATTCATGATTCATGATTCATGATTTTTGATTCGACTCATGATTCATGATTCAATAATGATTCATGATTCATGATTTAATTCATGATTCATGATTCATGATTTAATTCATGATTAATGATTCATGATTCATGATTCATGATTCATGATTCACGATTAACGATTCATGATTCGATTCATGATTCATGATTCATGATTTAATTCATGATTCATGATTCATGATTCAATTCATGATTCATGATTTATGATTCATGATTCGATTCACGATTCATGATTCATGATTTATGATTTGATTCATGATTCATGATTCATGAAACATGATTTATGATTCTATTCATGATTCATGATTTATGATTCAATTTATGATTCATGATTCATGATTCATGATTCAAGATTCATGATTCAATTCATGATTCATGATTCAATTCATGATTCATGATTAAATTCATTATTCTTGATTAATGATTCATGATTCGATTCATGATTCAATTAATGATTTAATTCATGATTTATGATTCATGATTCATGATTCAATTCATGATTCATGATTCATGATTCAATTCATGTTTCATGATTCGATTCATGATTCATGATTCATGATTCAATTCATGATTCATGATTCATGATTCAATTCATGATTCATGATTCAAGATTCATGATTCAATTCATGATTCATGAATAATGATTCAATTCATGATGCATAATTCATGATTCATGATTCATGATTCAATTCATGATTCATGATTCAAGATTCATGATTCAATTCATGATTCATGAATAATGATTCAATTCATGATGCATAATTCATGATTCATACTTCAATTCATGATTCATAATTCATGATTCAATTCATGATTCATAATTCATGATTCATGATTCAATTCATGATTCATAATTCATGATTCATGATTCATGATTTGATTCATGATTCAATTCATGATTCATGATTCATGATTCAATTCATGATTCATGATTCAATTCATGATTCGATTCCTGATTCAATTCATGATTCATGATTCAATTCATGATTCATGATTCAATTCATTATTCATGATTATATTCATGATTCATGATTCATGATTCAAGATTCAATTCATGATTCATGATTCAATTCATGATTCATGATTCATGATTCATGATTCATGATTAATGATTCAATTCATGATTCATGATTCATGATTCAATTCATGATTCATGATTCGATTCATGATTCATGATTCATGATTCAATTCATGATTCATGATTTATAATTCAATTCATGATTCATGATTCATGATTTATGATTCAATTCATGATTCATAATTCATGATTCATGATTCATGATTTGATTCATGATTCATGATTCAATTCATGATTCATGATTCATGATTTATGATTCAATTCATGATTCATAATTCATGATTCATGATTCATGATTCAATTCATGATTCATGATTCATGATTCAATTCATGATTCAATTCATGATTCTTGATTCATGATTCATGATTCAATTCATAATTCATGATTCGATTCATGATTCATGATTCATGATTCATGATTTGATTAATGATTCATGATTCATGATTCAATTCATGATTCATTATTCATGATTCGATTCATGATTCATGATTCGATTCATGATTCATGATTCAATTTATGATTCTTGATTCATGATTCAAGATTCAATTCATGATTCATGATTCGATTCATGATTCTTGATTCATGATTCATGATTCGATTCATGATTCATGATTCAATTCATGATTCAATTCATGATTCATGATTCATGATTCATTATTCATGATTCGATTCATGATTCATGATTCAATTCATGATTCAATTCATGATTCATGATTCATGATTCATTATTCATGATTCGATTCATGATTCATGATTCAATTCATAATTCATGAGTCGATTCATGATTCATGATTCATGATTCATGATTCAATTCATGATTCATGATTCATGATTCATGATTCATGATTTATGATTCATGATTCAATTCATGATTCAATTCATGATTCATTATTTATAATTCAATTCATGATTCATGATTTGATTCATGATTCATGATTCAATTTATGATTCATGATTCATGATTCAATCCATGATTCATGATTCATGATTCAATTCATGATTCATGATTCATTATTCATGATTCATGATTCAATTCATGATTCATAATTCATGATTCATGATTCAATTCATGATTCATGATTCATGATTCATTGTATGATTCATGATTCATGATTCAATTAATGATTCATGATTTAAATCATGATTCATGACTCAATTCATGATTCATGATTCAATTCATGATTCATGATTCAATTCATGATTCGATTCCTGATTCAATTCATGATTCATGATTCAATTCATGATTCATGATTCAATTCATTATTCATGATTCTATTCATGTTTTATTATTCAATTCATGATTCACGATTTGATTCTTGATTCATGATTCGATTCATGATTCATGATTCATTATTCAATTCATGATTCATGATTTATGATTCAAGATTCAATTCATGATTCATGATTCAATTCATGATTCATAATTCATGATTCATGATTCATGAATTGATTCATGATTCATGATTCAATTCATGATTCATGATTCATGATTCATGATTTATGATTCGACTCATGATTCATGATTCAATAATGATTCATGATTCATGATTTAATTCATGATTCATGATTTAATTCATGATTAATGATTCATGATTCATGATTCATGATTCATGATTCACGATTAACGATTCATGATTCGATTCATGATTCATGATACATGATTTAATTCATGATTCATGATTCATGATTTAATTCATGATTAATGATTCATGATTCATGATTCGATTCACGATTCATGATTCATGATTTATGATTTGATTCATGATTCATGATTCATGATTCAATTCATGATTCATGATTCATGAATCATGATTTATGATTCGATTCATGATTCATGATTTATGATTCAATTTATGATTCATGATTCATGATTCATGATTCAAGATTCATGATTCAATTCATGATTCATGATTCAATTCATGATTCATGATTAAATTCATTATTCTTGATTAATGATTCATGATTCGATTCATGATTCAATTAATGATTTAATTCATGATTTATGATTCATGATTCATGATTCAATTCATGATTCATGATTCATGATTCAATTCATGTTTCATGATTCGATTCATGATTCATGATTCATGATTCAATTCATGATTCATGATTCATGATTCAATTCATGATTCATGATTCAAGATTCATGATTCAATTCATGATTCATGAATAATGATTCAATTCATGATGCATAATTCATGATTCATGCTTCAATTCATGATTCATGATTCATGATTCATGATTCATTATTCGATTCATGATTCATAATTTATGATTCAATTCATGATTCATGATTCATGATTTATGATTCAATTCATGATTCATAATTCATGATTCATGATTCAATTCATGATTCATAATTCATGATTCATAATTCATGATTCATGATTCATGATTTGATTCATGATTCAATTCATGATTCATGAATTATGATTCAATTCATGATTCATGATTCAATTCATGATTCGATTCCTGATTCAATTCATGATTCATGATTCAATTCATGATTCATGATTCATGATTCAATTCATTATTCATGATTATATTCATGATTCATGATTCATGATTCAAGATTCAATTCATGATTCATGATTCAATTCATGATTCATGATTCATGATTCATGATTCATGATTCATGATTAATGATTCAATTCATGATTCATGATTCATGATTCAATTCATGATTCATGATTCGATTCATGATTCATGATTCATGATTCAATTCATGATTCATGATTTATAATTCAATTCATGATTCATGATTCATGATTTATGATTCAATTCATGATTCATAATTCATGATTCATGATTTGATTCATGATTCATGATTCAATTCATGATTCATGATTCATGATTCATGATTCAATTCATGATTCATAATTCATGATTCATGATTCAATTCATGATTCATAATTCATGATTCATGATTCATGATTTGATTCATGATTCAGGATTCAATTCATGATTCATGATTCATGATTCATGATTCATTATTTATAATTCGATTCATGATTCATGATTCAATTAATGATTCATGATTCATGATTCAATTAATGATTCATGATTCATGATTTAATTCATGAATAATGATTTATGATTCATGATTCATGATTCATGATTCATGACTCATGATTTAATTCATGATTCATGATTCATGATTCAATTCATGATTCATGATTCATGATTCATGATTCATGATTCGATTCATGATTCATGATTCATGATTAATGATTTGATTCATGATTCATGATTCAATTCATGATTCATAATTCATGATTCATGATTCATGATTTGATTCATGATTCATGATTCATGATTAATGATTTGATTCATGATTCATGATTCAATTCATGATTCATAATTCATGATTCATGATTCATGATTTGATTCATGATTCATGATTCAATTCATGATTCATGATTCATGATTCATGATTCATGATTTATGATTCAATTCATGATTCATGATTCAATCAATGATTCATGATTCATGATTCAATTCATGATTCATGATTCATGATTCAATTCATGATTCATGATTCATGATTTAATTCATGATTCATGATTTGATTCATGATTCATGATTCATGATTAATGATTTGATTCATGATTGATGATTCGTGATTCAATTCATGATTCATGATTCAATTCATGATTCAATTCATGATTCATTATTCATAATTCAATTCATGATTCATGATTCATGATTCATGATTTGATTAATGATTCATGATTCATGATTCATTATTCATGATTCGATTCATGATTCATGATTCAATTTATGATTCTTGATTCATGATTCAAGATTCAATTCATGATTCATGATTCGATTCATGATTCTTGATTCATGATTCATAATTCGATTCATGATTCATGATTCAATTCATGATTCAATTCATGATTCATGATTCATGATTCATTATTCATGATTCGATTCATGATTCATGATTCAATTCATGATTCAATTCATGATTCATGATTCATGATTCATTATTCATGATTCGATTCATGATTCATGATTCAATTCATGATTCATGATTCAATTCATAATTCATGAGTCGATTCATGATTCATGATTCATGATTCATGATTCAATTCATGATTCATGATTCATGATTTATGATTCATGATTCAATTCATGATTCAATTCATGATTCATTATTTATAATTCAATTCATGATTCATGATTTGATTCATGATTCATGATTTGATTCATGATTCATGATTCAATTTATGATTCATGATTCATGATTTGATTCATGATTCATGATTCATGATTCATTATTCATGATTCATGATTCATGATTCATGATTCAATTCATGATTCATGATTCATGATTCATTGTATGATTCATGATTCATGATTCAATTAATGATTCATGATTTAAATCATGATTCATGACTCAATTCATGATTCATGATTCAATTCATGATTCATGATTCAATTCATGATTCGATTCCTGATTCAATTCATGATTCATGATTCAATTCATGATTCATGATTCAATTCATTATTCATGATTCTATTCATGATTTATGATTCAATTCATGATTCACGATTTGATTCTTGATTCATGATTCGATTCATGATTCATGATTCATGATTCAATTCATGATTCATGATTCATTATTCAATTCATGATTCATGATTCATGATTCAAGATTCAATTCATGATTAATGATTCAATTCATGATTCATGATTCGATTCATGATTCATGATTCATGATTTATAATTCATGATTCATGATTCATGTATTGATTCATGATTCATGATTCAATTCATGATTCATGATTCATGATTCATGATTCATGATTCACGATTAACGATTCATGATTCGATTTATGATTCATGATTCATGATTTAATTCATGATTCATGATTCATGATTCAATTCATGATTCATGATTCATGATTCATTATTCGATTCACGATTCATGATTCATGATTTATGATTTGATTCATGATTCATGATTCATGATTCAATTCATGATTCATGATTCATGAATCATGATTTATGATTCGATTCATGATTCATGATTTATGATTCAATTTATGATTCATGATTCATGATTCATGATTCAAGATTCATGATTCAATTCATGATTCATGATTCAATTAATGATTCATGATTAAATTCATTATTCTTGATTAATGATTCATGATTTGATTCATGATTCAATTAATGATTTAATTCATGATTTATGATTCATGATTCATGATTCATGATTCAATTCATGATTCATGATTCATGATTCAATTCATGTTTCATGATTCGATTCATGATTCATGATTCATGATTCAATTCATGATTCATGATTCAAGATTCATGATTCAATTCATGATTCATGAATAATGATTCAATTCATGATGCATAATTCATGATTCATGCTTCAATTCATTATTCATGATTCATGATTCATGATTCATTATTCGATTCATGATTCATAATTTATGATTCAATTCATGATTCATGATTCATGATTCATGATTCAATTCATGATTCATAATTCATGATTCATGATTCAATTCATGATTCATAATTCATGATTCATGATTCATGATTTGATTCATGATTCATGATTTGATTCATGATTCAATTCATGATTCATGATTAATGATTCAATTCATGATTCATGATTCAATTCATGATTCGATTAATGATTCAATTCATGATTCATGATTCAATTCATGATTCATGATTCAATTCATTATTCATGATTATATTCATGATTCATGATTCATGATTCAAGATTCAATTCATGATTCATGATTCAATTAATGATTCATGATTCATGATTCAATTAATGATTCATGATTCATGATTTAATTCATGATTAATGATTTATGATTCATGATTCATGATTCATGATTCATGACTCATGATTCGATTCATGATTCATGATTCATGATTAATGATTCAATTCATGATTCATGATTCATGATTCAATTCATGATTCATGATTCGATTCATGATTCATGATTCATGATTCAATTCATGATTCATGATTTATAATTCAATTCATGATTCATGATTCATGATTTATGATTCAATTCATGATTCATAATGCATGATTCATGATTCATGATTTGATTCATGATTCATGATTCAATTCATGATTCATGATTCATGATTTATGATTCAATTCATGATTCATAATTCATGATTCATGATTCATGATTTGATTCATGATTCATGATTCAATTCATGATTCATGATTCATGATTCATGATTCATAAATTTATGATTCAATTCATGATTCATGATTCAATCAATGATTCATGATTCATGATTCAATTCATGATTCATGATTCGATTCATGATTCATGATTCATGATTAATGATTCATGATTCGATTCATGATTCATGATTTAATTCATGATTCATGATTCATGATTTGATTCATGATTCATGATTCATGATTAATGATTTGATTCATGATTGATGATTCGTGATTCAATTCATGATTCATGATTCATGAATCATGATTTATGATTCAATTCATGATTCATGATTCAATTCATGATTCATGATTCAATTCATGATTCATGATTCAAGATTCATGATTCATGATTCAATTCATGATTCATGATTCAAGATTCAATTCATGATTCATGATTCAATTAATGATTCATGATTCATGATTCAATTAATGATTCATGATTCATGATTCAATTCATCATTCATGATTCATGATTCAATTAATGATTCATGATTCATGATTTAATTCATGATTAATGATTTATGATTCATGATTCATGATTCATGATTCATGACTCATGATTCGATTCATGATTCATGATTAATGATTCATGATTCGATTCATGATTCATGATTCATGATTTAATTCATGATTCATGATTCATGATTCAATTCATGATTCATGATTCATGATTCATGATTCATGATTCGATTCATGATTCATGATTCATGATTAATGATTCGATTCATGATTTATGATTCAATTCATGATTCATGATTCATGATTCATGATTCAATTCATGATTCATAATTCATGATTCATGATTCAATTCATGATTCATAATTCATGATTCATGATTCATGATTTGATTCATGATTCAGGATTCAATTCATGATTCATGATTCATGATTCATGATTCATTATTTATAATTCGATTCATGATTCATGATTCAATTAATGATTCATGATTCATGATTCAATTAATGATTCATGATTCATGATTTAATTCATGATTAATGATTTATGATTCATGATTCATGATTCATGATTCATGACTCATGATTCGATTCATGATTCATGATTAATGATTCATGATTCGATTCATGATTCATGATTCATGATTTAATTCATGATTCATGATTCATGATTCAATTCATGATTCATGATTCATGATTCATGATTCATGATTTGATTCATGATTCATGATTCATGATTAATGATTTGATTCATGATTCATGATTCAATTCATGATTCATAATTCATGATTCATGATTCATGATTTGATTCATGATTCATGATTCAATTCATGATTCATAATTCATGATTCATGATTCATGATTTGATTCATGATTCATGATTCAATTCATGATTCATGATTCATGATTCATGATTTATGATTCAATTCATGATTCATGATTCAATCAATGATTCATGATTCATGATTCAATTCATGATTCATGATTCATGATTCGATTCATGATTCATGATTCATGATTTAATTCATGATTCATGATTCATGATTTGATTCATGATTCATGATTCATGATTAATGATTTGATTCATGATTGATGATTCGTGATTCAATTCATGATTCATGATTCAATTCATGATTCAATTCATGATTCATTATTCATAATTCAATTCATGATTCATGATTTGATTCATGATTCATGATTCAATTTATGATTCATGATTCATGATTCAATTCATGATTCATAATTCATGAATTATAATTCAATTCATGATTCATGATTCAATGTATGATTCATGATTCATGATTCAATTAATGATTCATGATTTAAATAATGATTCATGATTCAAGATTCATGATTCATGATTCAATTCATGATTCAATTCATGATTCATGATTCAATTCATGATTCATGATTCAAGATTCATGATTCATGATTCAATTCATGATTCATGATTTGATTTATGATTCATGATTCATGATTCAATTCATGATTCATGATTCATGATTCATGATTCATGATTCATGATTCAATTCATGATTCATGATTCAATTCATGATTCATGATTCAATTCATGATTCATGATTCATGATTCAATTCATGATTCATGATTTGATTTATGATTCATGATTCATGATTCAATTCATGATTCATGATTCAATTCATGTTTCATGATTCGATTCATGATTCATGATTCAATTCATGTTTCATGATTCGATTCATGAATAATGATTCAATTCATGATGCATAATTCATGATTCATGCTTCAATTCATGATTCATGATTCATGATTCATGATTCATGATTCATTATTCGATTCATGATTCATAATTTATGATTCAATTCATGATTCATGATTCATGATTCATGATTCAATTCATGATTCATAATTCATGATTCATGATTCAATTCATGATTCATAATTCATGATTCATGATTCATGATTTGATTCATGATTCATGATTTGATTCATGATTCAATTCATGATTCATGATTCATGATTCAATTCATGATTCATGATTCAATTCATGATTCATGATTCAATTCATGATTCATGATTCATGATTCAATTCATTATTCATGATTATATTCATGATTCATGATTCATGATTCAAGATTCAATTCATGATTCATGATTCAATTCATGATTCATGATTCATGATTCATTATTCATGATTAATGATTCAATTCATGATTCATGATTCAATTCATGATTCATGATTCGATTCATGATTCATGATTCATGATTCAATTCATGATTCATGATTTATAATTCAATTCATGATTCATGATTCATGATTTATGATTCAATTCATGATTCATAATGCATGATTCATGATTCATGATTTGATTCTTGATTCATGATTCAATTCATGATTCATGATTCATGATTCATGATTCAATTCATGATTCATGATTCATGATTCATGATTCATAAATTTATGATTCAATTCATGATTCATGATTCAATCAATGATTCATGATTCATGATTCAATTCATGATTCATGATTCATGATTCGATTCATGATTCATGATTCATGATTAATGATTCATGATTCGATTCATGATTCATGATTTAATTCATGATTCATGATTCATGATTTGATTCATGATTCATGATTCATGATTAATGATTTGATTCATGATTGATGATTCGTGATTCAATTCATGATTCAAGATTCATGAATCATGATTTATGATTCGATTCATGATCCATGATTTATGATTCAATTCATGATTCATGATTCATGATTCAATTCATGATTCATGATTCAATTCATGATTCATGATTCAAGATTCATGATTCATGATTCAATTCATGATTCATGATTCGATTTATGATTCATGATTCATGATTCAATTTATGATTCATGATTCATGATTCATGATTCATGATTCATGATTCATGATTCGATTCATGATTTATGATTCAATTCATGATTCATGATTCATGATTCATGATTCAATTCATGATTCATAATTCATGATTCATGATTCAATTCATGATTCATAATTCATGATTCATGATTCATGATTTGATTCATGATTCAGGATTCAATTCATGATTCATGATTCATGATTCATGATTCATTATTTATAATTCGATTCATGATTCATGATTCAATTAATGATTCATGATTCATGATTCAATTAATGATTCATGATTCATGATTTAATTCATGATTAATGATTTATGATTCATGATTCATGATTCATGATTCATGACTCATGATTTGATTCATGATTCATGATTCATGATTAATGATTCATGATTCGATTCATGATTCATGATTCATGATTTAATTCATGATTCATGATTCATGATTCAATTCATGATTCATGATTCATGATTCATGATTCGATTCATGATTCATGATTCATGATTAATGATTTGATTCATGATTCATGATTCAATTCATGATTCATAATTCATGATTCATGATTCATGATTTGATTCATGATTCATGATTCATGATTAATGATTTGATTCATGATTCATGATTCAATTCATGATTCATAATTCATGATTCATGATTCATGATTTGATTCATGATTCATGATTCAATTCATGATTCATGATTCATGATTTATGATTCAATTCATGATTCATGATTCAATCAATGATTCATGATTCATGATTCAATTCATGATTCATGATTCATGATTCGATTCATGATTCATGATTCATGATTTAATTCATGATTAATGATTCATGATTTGATTCATGATTCATGATTCATGATTAATGATTTGATTCATGATTGATGATTCGTGATTCAATTCATGATTCATGATTCAATTCATGATTCAATTCATGATTCATTATTCATAATTCAATTCATGATTCATGATTTGATTCATGATTCATGATTCAATTTATGATTCATGATTCATGATTCAATTCATGATTCATGATTCAATTCATGATTCATTATTCATGATTCATGATTCAATTCATGATTCATAATTCATGAATTATGATTCAATTCATGATTCATGATTCATGATTCAATTAATGATTCATGATTTAAATAATGATTCATGATTCAAGATTCATGATTCATGATTCAATTCATGATTCATGATTCATGATTCAATTCATGATTCATGATTCAATTCATGATTCATGATTCAAGATTCATGATTCATGATTCAATTCATGATTCATGATTTGATTTATGATTCATGATTCATGATTCAATTCATGATTCATGATTCATGATTCATGATTCATGATTCAATTCATGATTCATGATTCAATTCATGATTCATGATTCATGATTCAATTCATGATTCATGATTTGATTTATGATTCATGATTCATGATTCAATTCATGATTCATGATTCATGATTCATGATTCATGATTCAATTCATGATTCATGATTCAATTCATGATTCATGATTCATGATTCAATTCATGATTCAATTCATGATTCTTGATTCATGATTCATGATTCAATTCATGATTCATGATTCGATTCATGATTCATGATTCATGATTCATGATTTGATTAATGATTCATGATTCATGATTCAATTCATGATTCATTATTCATGATTCGATTCATGATTCATGATTCGATTCATGATTCATGATTCAATTTATGATTCTTGATTCATGATTCAAGATTCAATTCATGATTCATGATTCGATTCATGATTCTTGATTCATGATTCATGATTCGATTCATGATTCATGATTCAATTCATGATTCATGATTCAATTCATAATTCATGAGTCGATTCATGATTCATGATTCATGATTCATGATTCAATTCATGATTCATGATTCATGATTCATGATTTATGATTTATGATTCAATTCATGATTCAATTCATGATTCATTATTTATAATTCAATTCATGATTCATGATTTGATTCATGATTCATGATTCAATTTATAATTCATGATTCATGATTCAATCCATGATTCATGATTCATGATTCAATTCATGATTCATGATTCATGATTCAATTAATGATTCATGATTCATTATTCATGATTCATGATTCAATTCATGATTCATGATTCATTGTATGATTCATGATTCATGATTCAATTAATGATTCATGATTTAAATCATGATTCATGACTCAATTCATGATTCATGATTCAATTCATGATTCATGATTCAATTCATGATTCGATTCCTGATTCAATTCATGATTCATGATTCAATTCATGATTCATGATTCAATTCATTATTCATGATTCTATTCATGATTTATGATTCAATTCATGATTCACGATTTGATTCTTGATTCATGATTCGATTCATGATTCATGATTCATGATTCAATTCATGATTCATCATTCATTATTCAATTCATGATTCATGATTCAAGATTCAATTCATGATTCATGATTCATGATTCATGATTCATGATTCAATTCATGATTCATGATTTATGATTCAATTCATGATTCATGATTCATGATTCAATTCATGATTCATAATTCATGATTCATGATTCATGAATTGATTCATGATTCATGATTCAATTCATGATTCATGATTCATGATTCATGATTCATGATTTTTGATTCGACTCATGATTCATGATTCAATAATGATTCATGATTCATGATTTAATTCATGATTCATGATTCATGATTTAATTCATGATTAATGATTCATGATTCATGATTCATGATTCATGATTCACGATTAACGATTCATGATTCGATTCATGATTCATGATTCATGATTTAATTCATGATTCATGATTCATGATTCAATTCATGATTCATGATTTATGATTCATGATTCGATTCACGATTCATGATTCATGATTTATGATTTGATTCATGATTCATGATTCATGAAACATGATTTATGATTCTATTCATGATTCATGATTTATGATTCAATTTATGATTCATGATTCATGATTCATGATTCAAGATTCATGATTCAATTCATGATTCATGATTCAATTCATGATTCATGATTAAATTCATTATTCTTGATTAATGATTCATGATTCGATTCATGATTCAATTAATGATTTAATTCATGATTTATGATTCATGATTCATGATTCAATTCATGATTCATGATTCATGATTCAATTCATGTTTCATGATTCGATTCATGATTCATGATTCATGATTCAATTCATGATTCATGATTCATGATTCAATTCATGATTCATGATTCAAGATTCATGATTCAATTCATGATTCATGAATAATGATTCAATTCATGATGCATAATTCATGATTCATGATTCATGATTCAATTCATGATTCATGATTCAAGATTCATGATTCAATTCATGATTCATGAATAATGATTCAATTCATGATGCATAATTCATGATTCATGCTTCAATTCATGATTCATAATTCATGATTCAATTAATGATTCATAATTCATGATTCATGATTCAATTCATGATTCATAATTCATGATTCATGATTCATGATTTGATTCATGATTCAATTCATGATTCATGATTCATGATTCAATTCATGATTCATGATTCAATTCATGATTCGATTCCTGATTCAATTCATGATTCATGATTCAATTCATGATTCATGATTCAATTCATTATTCATGATTATATTCATGATTCATGATTCATGATTCAAGATTCAATTCATGATTCATGATTCAATTCATGATTCATGATTCATGATTCATGATTCATGATTAATGATTCAATTCATGATTCATGATTCATGATTCAATTCATGATTCATGATTCGATTCATGATTCATGATTCATGATTCAATTCATGATTCATGATTTATAATTCAATTCATGATTCATGATTCATGATTTATGATTCAATTCATGATTCATAATTCATGATTCATGATTCATGATTTGATTCATGATTCATGATTCAATTCATGATTCATGATTCATGATTTATGATTCCAATTCATGATTCATAATTCATGATTCATGATTCATGATTCAATTCATGATTCATGATTCATGATTCAATTCATGATTCAATTCATGATTCTTGATTCATGATTCATGATTCAATTCATAATTCATGATTCGATTCATGATTCATGATTCATGATTCATGATTTGATTAATGATTCATGATTCATGATTCAATTCATGATTCATTATTCATGATTCGATTCATGATTCATGATTCGATTCATGATTCATGATTCAATTTATGATTCTTGATTCATGATTCAAGATTCAATTCATGATTCATGATTCGATTCATGATTCTTGATTCATGATTCATGATTCGATTCATGATTCATGATTCAATTCATGATTCAATTCATGATTCATGATTCATGATTCATTATTCATGATTCGATTCATGATTCATGATTCAATTCATGATTCAATTCATGATTCATGATTCATGATTCATTATTCATGATTCGATTCATGATTCATGATTCAATTCATAATTCATGAGTCGATTCATGATTCATGATTCATGATTCATGATTCAATTCATGATTCATGATTCATGATTCATGATTCATGATTTATGATTCATGATTCAATTCATGATTCAATTCATGATTCATTATTTATAATTCAATTCATGATTCATGATTTGATTCATGATTCATGATTCAATTTATGATTCATGATTCATGATTCAATCCATGATTCATGATTCATGATTCAATTCATGATTCATGATTCATTATTCATGATTCATGATTCAATTCATGATTCATAATTCATGATTCATGATTCAATTCATGATTCATGATTCATGATTCATTGTATGATTCATGATTCATGATTCAATTAATGATTCATGATTTAAATCATGATTCATGACTCAATTCATGATTCATGATTCAATTCATGATTCATGATTCAATTCATGATTCGATTCCTGATTCAATTCATGATTCATGATTCAATTCATGATTCATGATTCAATTCATTATTCATGATTCTATTCATGTTTTATTATTCAATTCATGATTCACGATTTGATTCTTGATTCATGATTCGATTCATGATTCATGATTCATTATTCAATTCATGATTCATGATTTATGATTCAAGATTCAATTCATGATTCATGATTCAATTCATGATTCATAATTCATGATTCATGATTCATGAATTGATTCATGATTCATGATTCAATTCATGATTCATGATTCATGATTCATGATTTATGATTCGACTCATGATTCATGATTCAATAATGATTCATGATTCATGATTTAATTCATGATTCATGATTTAATTCATGATTAATGATTCATGATTCATGATTCATGATTCATGATTCACGATTAACGATTCATGATTCGATTCATGATTCATGATACATGATTTAATTCATGATTCATGATTCATGATTTAATTCATGATTAATGATTCATGATTCATGATTCATGATTCATGATTAATGATTCAATTCATGATTCATGATTCAATTCATGATTCATGATTCATGATTCATGATTCATGATTCATGATTAATGATTCAATTCATGATTCATGATTCATGATTCAATTCATGATTCATGATTCGATTCATGATTCATGATTCATGATTCAATTCATGATTCATGATTTATAATTCAATTCATGATTCATGATTCATGATTTATGATTCAATTCATGATTCATAATCATGATTCATGATTTGATTCATGATTCATGATTCAATTCATGATTCATGATTCATGATTTATGATTCAATTCATGATTCATAATTCATGATTCATGATTCATGATTTGATTCATGATTCATGATTCAATTCATGATTCATGATTCATGATTCATGATTCGATTCATGATTCATGATTCATGATTAATGATTCATGATTCGATTCATGATTCATGATTTAATTCATGATTCATGATTCATGATTTGATTCATGATTCATGATTAATGATTTGATTCATGATTGATGATTCGTGATTCAATTCATGATTCATGATTCATAAATCATGATTTATGATTCGATTCATGATCCATGATTTATGATTCAATTCATGATTCATGATTCATGATTCAATTCATGATTCATGATTCAATTCATGATTCATGATTCAAGATTCATGATTCATGATTCAATTCATGATTCATGATTCGATTTATGATTCATGATTCATGATTCAATTTATGATTCATGATTCATGATTCATGATTCAATTCATGATTCATGAATCATGATTCAATTCATGATGCATAATTCATGATTCATGATTCAATTCATGATTCATGATTCATGATTCATGATTCGATTCATGATTTATGATTCAATTCATGATTCATGAATCATGATTCATGATTCAATTCATGATTCATAATTCATGATTCATGATTCAATTCATGATTCATAATTCATGATTCATGATTCATGATTTGATTCATGATTTCAGGATTCAATTCATGATTCATGATTCATGATTCATGATTCATTATTTATAATTCGATTCATGATTCATGATTCAATTAATGATTAATGATTAGTGATTCAATTAATGATTCATGATTCATGATTTAATTCATGATTAATGATTTATGATTCATGATTCATGATTCATGATTCATGATTCATGATTCATGACTCATGATTCGATTCATGATTCATGATTCATGATTAATGATTCATGATTCGATTCATGATTCATGATTCATGATTCGATTCATGATTCATGATTCATGATTCAATTCATGATTCATGATCATGATTCATGATTCGATTCATGATTCATGATTCATGATTAATGATTTGATTCATGATTCATGATTCATGATTCAATTGATGATTCATGATTCATGATTTATGATTTATGATTCAATTGATGATTCATGATTCATGATTTATGATTTATGATTCGATTCATGATTCATGATTTATGATTCAATTCATGATTCATGATTCATGATTCAATTCATGATTCATGATTCAATTCATGATTCATGATTCATAATCATATTTCAATTCATGATTCATGATTCATGATTCAATTCATGATTCATGATTCATGATTCTTGATTCAATTCATGATTCAATTCATGATTCTTGATTCATGATTCATGATTCAATTCATGATTCATGATTCGATTCATGATTCTTGATTCATGATTCATGATTTGATTAATGATTCATGATTCATGATTCAATTCATGATTTATTATTCATGATTAGATTCATGATTCATGATTCGATTCATGATTCATGATTCATGATTCAATTAATGATTCATGATTTAATTCATGATTAATGATTTATGATTCATGATTCATGATTCATGATTCATGACTCATGATTCGATTCATGATTCATGATTCATGATTAATGATTCATGATTTGATTCATGATTCATGATTCATGATTAATTCATGATTCATGATTCATGATTCAATTCATGATTCATGATTCATGATTCAATTCATGATTCATGATTCATGATTCATGATTCGATTCATGATTCATGATTCATGATTAATGATTTGATTCATGATTCATGATTCATGATTCAATTGATGATTCATGATTTATGATTTATGATTCGATTCATGATTCATGATTTATGATTCAATTCATGATTCATGATTCATGATTCAATTCATGATTCATGATTCAATTCATGATTCATGATTCAATTCATGATTCATGATTCAAGATTCATGATTCATGATTTAATTCATGATTCATGATTTGATTTATGATTCATGATTCATGATTCAATTCATGATTCATGATTCATATTTCAATTCATGATTCATGATTCAATTCATGATTCATGATTCATGATTCTTGATTCAATTCATGATTCTTGATTCATGATTTATGATTCAATTCATGATTCATGATTCGATTCATGATTCTTGATTCATGATTCATGATTTGATTCATGATTCATGATTCATGATTCAATTCATGATTTATTATTCATGATTCGATTCATGATTCATGATTCGATTCATGATTCATGATTCATGATTCAATTTATGATTCTTGATTCATGATTCAAGATTCAATTCATGATTCATGATTCGATTCATGATTCTTGATTCATGATTCATGATTCATGATTCAATTCATGATTCAATTCATGATTCATGATTCATGATTCATTATTCATGATTCGATTCATGATTCATGATTCAATTCATGATTCATGATTCAATTCATAATTCATGAGTCGATTCATGATTCATGATTCAGTTCATGATTCATGATTCAATTCATGATTCATGATTCATGATTCATGATTCATGATTCAATTCATGATTCAATTCATGATTCATTATTCATAATTCAATTCATGATTCATGATTTGATTCATGATTCATAATTCAATTTATGATTCATGATTCATGATTCAATCCATGATTCATGATTCATGATTCAATTCATGATTCATGATTCATTATTCATGATTCATGATTCAATTCATCATTCATAATTCATGATTCATGATTCAATTCATGATTCATGATTCATGATTCATTGTATGATTCATGATTCATGATTCACTTAATGATTCATGATTTAAATCATGATTCATGACTCAATTCATGATTCGATTCATGATTCAATTCATGATTCATGATTCGATTTATGAATCATGGTTCATGATTCAATTCATGATTCATGATTCAATTCATGATTCGATTCCTGATTCAATTCATGATTCATGATTTGATTCTTGATTCATGATTCAATTCATGATTCATGATTCATGATTCAATTCATAATTCATGATTCATGATTCAATTCATGATTCATGATTCATGATTCAAGATTCAATTCATGATTCATGATTAAATTCATGATTCATGATTCATGATTAATGATTTAATTCATGATTTATGATTCATGATTTGATTCATGATTCATGATTCAATTCATGATTCATGATTCATGATTCATGATTCATGATTCATGATTTATGATTCGACTCATGATTCATGATTCAATTAATGATTCATAATTCAATATTTTAATTCATGTTCCATGATTCATGATTCAATCATGATTCATGATTCATGATTCATGATTTGATTTATGATTCATGATTCATGATTCAATTCATGATTCATGATTCATGAATCATGATTTATGATTCGATTCATGATTCATGATTTATGATTCAATTTATGATTCATGATTCATGATTCATGAATCAATTCATGATTCATTATTCATGATTCAAGATTCATGATTCAATTCATGATTCATGATTCAGTTCATGATTCAAGATTCATGATTCATGATTCATTTCATGATTCATGATTCAATTCATTATTCTTGACTAATGATTCATAATTCGATTCATGATTCAATTAATGATTTAATTCATGATTTATGATTCATGATTCATGATTCAATTCATGATTCATGATTCATGATTCAATTCATGTTTCATGATTCAATTCATGATTCATGATTCATGATTCAATTCATGATTCATGATTCATGATTCAATTCATGATTCATGATTCAATTCATGATTCATGATTCAAGATTCATGATTCAATTCATGATTCATGAATCATGATTCAATTCATGATGCATAATTCATGATTCATGATTTAATTCATGATTCATTAATTCATGATTCATGATTCATTATTCGATTCATGATTCATAATTTATGATTCAATTCATGATTCATGATTCATGATTCATGATTCATAATTTATGATTCAATTCATGATTCATGATTCATGATTCATGATTCAATTCATGATTCATAATTCATGATTCATGATTCAGTTCATGATTCATAATTCATGATTCATGATTTGATTCATGATTCAATTCATGATTCATGATTCATGATTCATGATTCATGATTTATGATTCGATTCATGATTCATGATTCAATTAATGATTCATGATTCATGATTCAATTCATGATTCATGATTTAATTCATGATTCAATTCATGATTCATGAATCATGATTCAATTCATGATGCATAATTCATGATTCATGATTCATGATTCATGATTCATTATTCGATTCATGATTCATAATTTATGATTCAATTCATGATTCATGATTCATGATTCATGATTCATGATTCAATTCATGATTCATAATTCATGATTCATGATTTAATTCATGATTCATAATTCATGATTCATGATTCATGATTTGATTCATGTTTCAATTCATGATTCATGATTCATGATTCATGATTCAGGACTCATGATTCGATTCATGATTCATGATTCATGATTAATGATTCATGATTCGATTCATGATTCATGATTCATGATTTAATTCATGATTCATGATTCATGATTCAATTCATGATTCATGATTCATGATTCATGATTCATGATTCGATTCATGATTCATGATTCATGATTAATGATTTGATTCATGATTCATGATTCATGATTCAATTCATGATTCATGATTCATGATTTATGATTTATGATTCGATTCATGATTCATGATTTATGATTCAATTCATGATTCATGATTCAATTCATGATTCATGATTCAATTCATGATTCATGATTCAAGATTCATGATTCATGATTCAATTCATGATTCATGATTTGATTCATGATTCATGATTCGATTCATGATTCATGATTCATGATTAATGATTCATGATTCGATTCATGATTTATGATTCATGATTCATGATTCATGATTCGAATCCTGATTCAATTCATGATTCATGATTCGATTTATGATTCATGATTCATGATTCATGATTCAATTCATGATTCATGATTCATGATTAATGATTCATGATTCGATTCATGATTCATGATTCATGATTTAATTCATGATTCATGATTCATGATTCAATTCATGATTCATGATTCATGATTCATGATTCGATTCATGATTTATGATTCAATTCATGATTCATGAATCATGATTCATGATTCAATTCATGATTCATAATTCATGATTCATGATTCAATTCATGATTCATAATTCATGATTCATGATTCATGATTTGATTCATGATTCAGGATTCAATTCATTATTCATGATTCATGATTCATGATTCATTATTTATAATTCGATTCATGATTCATGATTCAATTAATGATTAATGATTCGTGATTCAATTAATGATTCATGATTCATGATTTAATTCATGATTAATGATTTATGATTCATGATTCATGATTCATGATTCATGACTCATGATTCGATTCATGATTCATGATTCATGATTAATGATTCATGATTCGATTCATGATTCATGATTCATGATTCGATTCATGATTCATGATTCATGATTCAATTCATGATTCATGATTCATGATTCATGATTCGATTCATGATTCATGATTCATGATTAATGATTTGATTCATGATTCATGATTCATGATTCAATTGATGATTCATGATTTATGATTTATGATTTATGATTCGATTCATGATTCATGATTTATGATTCAATTCATGATTCATGATTCATGATTCATGATTTGATTTATGATTCATGATTCATGATTCAATTCATGATTCATGATTCATGATTCATATTTCAATTCATGATTCATGATTCATGATTCAATTCATGATTCATGATTCATGATTCTTGATTCAATTCATGATTCAATTCATGATTCTTGATTCATGATTCATGATTCAATTCATGATTCATGATTCGATTCATGATTCTTGATTCATGATTCATGATTTGATTAATGATTCATGATTCATGATTCAATTCATGATTTATTATTCATGATTAGATTCATGATTCATGATTCGATTCATGATTCATGATTCATGATTCAATTAATGATTCATGATTCATGATTTAATTCATGATTAATGATTTATGATTCATGATTCATGATTCATGATTCATGACTCATGATTCGATTCATGATTCATGATTCATGATTAATGATTCATGATTTGATTCATGATTCATGATTCATGATTTAATTCATGATTCATGATTCATGATTCAATTCATGATTCATGATTCATGATTCATATTTCAATTCATGATTCATGATTCATGATTAATGATTTGATTCATGATTCATGATTCATGATTCAATTGATGATTCATGATTCATGATTTATGATTTATAATTCGATTCATGATTCATGATTTATGATTCAATTCATGATTCATGATTCATGATTCAATTCATGATTCATGATTCAATTCATGATTCATGATTCAAGATTCATGATTCATGATTTAATTCATGATTCATGATTTGATTTATGATTCATGATTCATGATTCAATTCATGATTCATGATTCATGATTCATATTTCAATTCATGATTCATGATTCATGATTCAATTCATGATTCATGATTCATGATTCTTGATTCAATTCATGATTCAATTCATGATTCTTGATTCATGATTTATGATTCAATTTATGATTCATGATTCGATTCATGATTCTTGATTCATGATTCATGATTTGATTCATGATTCATGATTCATGATTCAATTCATGATTTATTATTCATGATTCGATTCATGATTCATGATTCGATTCATGATTCATGATTCATGATTCAATTTATGATTCTTGATTCATGATTCAAGATTCAATTCATGATTCATGATTCGATTCATGATTCTTGATTCATGATTCATGATTGGATTCATGATTCATGATTCAATTCATGATTCAATTCATGATTCATGATTCATGATTCATTATTCATGATTCGATTCATGATTCATGATTCAATTCATGATTCATGATTCAATTCATAATTCATGAGTCGATTCATGATTCATGATTCAGTTCATGATTCATGATTCAATTCACGATTCATGATTCATGATTCATGATTCATGATTCATGATTCAATTCATGATTCATTATTCATAATTCAATTCATGATTCATGATTTGATTCATGATTCATAATTCAATTTATGATTCATGATTCATGATTCATGATTCATGATTCAATTCATGATTCATGATTCATTATTCATGATTCATGATTCAATTCATCATTCATAATTCATGATTCATGATTCAATTCATGATTCATGATTCATTGTATGATTCATGATTCATGATTCACTTAATGATTCATGATTTAAATCATGATTCATGACTCAATTCATGATTCGATTCATGATTCAATTCATGATTCATGATTCGATTTATGAATCATGGTTCATGATTCAATTCATGATTCATGATTCAATTCATGATTCGATTCCTGATTCAATTCATGATTCATGATTTGATTCTTGATTCATGATTCAATTCATGATTCATGATTCATGATTCAATTCATAATTCATGATTCATGATTCAATTCATGATTCATGATTCAAGATTCAATTCATGATTCATGATTAATGATTTAATTCATGATTTATGATTCATGATTTGATTCATGATTCATGATTCAATTCATGATTCATGATTCATGATTCATGATTCATGATTTATGATTCGACTCATGATTCATGATTCAATTAATGATTCATAATTCATGATTCAATTCATGATTTATGATTCATGATTTAATTCATGATTAATGATTCATGATTCATGATTCATGATTCATGATTCGATTAATGATTCATGATTCAATATTTTAATTCATGTTCCATGATTCATGATTCAATTCATGATTCATGATTCATGATTCATGATTCATGATTTGATTTATGATTCATGATTCATGATTCATGATTCAATTCATGATTCATGATTCATGAATCATGATTTATGATTCGATTCATGATTCATGATTTATGATTCAATTTATGATTCATGATTCATGATTCATGAATCAATTCATGATTCATTATTCATGATTCAAGATTCATGATTCAATTCATGATTCATGATTCAATTCATGATTCATGATTCAAGATTCATGATTCATGATTCATTTCATGATTCTTGATTCAATTCATTATTCTTGATTAATGATTCATAATTCGATTCATGATTCAATTCATGATTCATGATTCAAGATTCATGATTCAATTCATGATTCATGAATCATGATTCAATTCATGATGCATAATTCATGATTCATGATTTAATTCATGATTCATTAATTCATGATTCATGATTCATTATCGATTCATGATTCATAATTTATGATTCAAGATTCATGATTCAATTCATGATTCATGAATCATGATTCAATTCATGATGCATAATTCATGATTCATGATTTAATTCATGATTCATTAATTCATGATTCATGATTCATTATTCGATTCATGATTCATAATTTATGATTCAATTCATGATTCATGATTCATGATTCATGATTCAATTCATGATTCATAATTCATGATTCATGATTCAGTTCATGATTCATAATTCATGATTCATGATTTGATTCATGATTCAATTCATGATTCATGATTCATGATTCATGATTCATGATTCATGATTCGATTCATGATTCATGATTCAATTAATGATTCATGATTCATGATTTAATTCATGATTCATGATTTAATTCATGATTCAATTCATGATTCATGAATCATGATTCAATTCATGATGCATAATTCATGATTTATGATTCATGATTCATGATTCATTATTCGATTCATGATTCATAATTTATGATTCAATTCATGATTCATGATTCATGATTCATGATTCATGATTCAATTCATGATTCATAATTCATGATTCATGATTTAATTCATGATTCATAATTCATGATTCATGATTCATGATTTGATTCATGTTTCAATTCATGATTCATGATTCATGATTCATGATTCATGACTCATGATTCGATTCATGATTCATGATTCATGATTAATGATTCATGATTCGATTCATGATTCATGATTTAATTCATGATTCATGATTCATGATTCAATTCATGATTCATGATTCATGATTCATGATTCATGATTCGATTCATGATTCATGATTCATGATTAATGATTTGATTCATGATTCATGATTCATGATTCAATTCATGATTCATGATTCATGATTTATGATTTATGATTCGATTCATGATTCATGATTTATGATTTAATTCATGATTCATGATTCAATTCATGATTCATGAATTCAATTCATGATTCATGATTCAAGATTCATGATTCATGATTCAATTCATGATTCATGATTTGATTCATGATTCATGATTCGATTCATGATTCATGATTCATGATTAATGATTCATGATTAATGATTCATGATTCGATTCATGATTCATGATTCATGATTCATGATTGATGATTCAATTAATGATTCATGATTCATGATTCGAATCCTGATTCAATTCATGATTCATGATTCGATTTATGATTCATGATTCATGATTCATGATTCATGATTCAATTCATGATTCATGATTCATGATTAATGATTCATGATTTGATTCATGATTCATGATTTAATTCATGATTCATGATTCAATTCATGATTCATGATTCATGATTCATGATTCATGATTCAATTTATGATTCATGATTCATGATTTGAATCCTGATTCAATTCATGATTCATGATTCGATTTATGATTCATGATTCATGATTCATGATTCAATTCATGATTCATGATTCATGATTCATGATTCATGATTCGATTCTTGATTCATGATTCATGATTAATGATTCATGATTCGATTCATGATTCATGATTTAATTAATTCATGATTCATGATTCATGATTCAATTTCATGATTCATGATTCATGTTTCAATTCATGATTCATTGATTCATGATTCATGATTCATGATTCATGATTAATGACTCAATTCATGATTCATGATTCAATTCATGTTTCATGATTCAATTCATGATTCATGATTCATGATTCATTCATGATTCATGATTAATGATTCAATTCATGATTCATGATTCATGATTCAATTCATGATTCATGATTCGATTCATGATTAATGATTCATGATTCAATTCATGATTCATGATTTCATGATTCAATTGATTCATGATTCATGATTCATGATTCATGATTCATGATTCATGATTCAATTCATGATTCATAATTCATGATTCATGATTCATGATTTATTTCCTGATTAATGATTCATGATTCATGATTCATGATTCATGATTCATGATTCGATTCATGATTCATGATTACTGATTCATGATTCGATTCATGATTCATGATTCATGATTTAATTTATGATTCATGATTCGATTCATGATTCATGATTCATGATTCAATCATGATTCATGATTCACATGATTCATGATTCAATTTCATGATTCATGATTCATGAATCATGATTTATGATTCGATTCATGATTCATGATTTATGATTCAATTCATGATTCATGATTCAAGATTCATGATTCATGATTCAATTTCATGATTCATGATTCGATTTATGATTCATGATTCATAATTAAATTCATGATTCATGATTCATGATTCAATTCATGATTCATGAATCATGATTCAATTCATGATGCATAATTCATGATTCATGATTCAATTCATGATTCATGATTCATGATTCATGATTCATGATTTGATTCATGATTCATGATTCAATTCATGATTCATGATTCATGATTCATAATTCATGATTCATGATTCATGATTCATGATTCAATTCATGATTCATGATTCATGATTCATGATTCATGATTTGATTCATGATTCATGATTCAATTCATGATTCATGATTCATGATTCATTATTCATGATTCATGATTTATGATTCAATTCATAATTCATGATTCATGATTCGATTCATGATTCATGATTCATGACTCAAATCATGATTCATGATATATGATTCATGATTCGAATTCATGATTCATGATTTATGATTCATGATTCATGATTCAATTCATGATTCATGATTCATGATTCAATTCATGATTCATGATTCAATGTATGATTCATGATTCATGAAATCAATTCATGATTCATGATTCAATTCATGATTCATCATTCATGATTCAATTCATTATTCATGATTCTATTCATGATTTATGATTCAATTTATGATTCAATTCATGATTCATGATTCGATTAATGATTCATGATTCAATTCATGATTCATGATTCATGATTCAATTCATGATTCATGAATTATGATTCATGATTCAAGATTCAATTCATGATTCATGATTCATGATTCATGATAATGACTCAATTCATGATTCATGATTCAATTCATGTTTCATGATTCAATTCATGATTCATGATTCAATTCATGATTCATGATTCAAGATTCATGATTCAATTCATGATGCATAAATTATGATTCATGATTCAATTCATGATTCATGATTCATGATTCATGATTCATGATTCGATTCATGATTCAGATTTATCAATCAATTCATGATTCATTATTCATGATTCATGATTTAATTCTATTGATTCATAATTCATGATTCATGATTCAATTCATGATTCATAATTCTGATTCATGATTCATGATTGATTCATGATTCAGATTCAATCAGATTCATGATTCATGATTCGATTCATGATTCATGATTCATGATAATGATCATGATTTCGATTCATGATTCATGATCATGATTTAATTCATGATTCATGATTCATGATTCGATTCATGATTCATGATTCATGATTAATGATTTGATTCATGATTCATGATTCAATTCATGATTCATGATTCATGATTCGATTCATGATTCATGATTAATGATTTGATTCATGATTCATGATTCATGATTCAATTCATGATTCATGATTCATGATTTATGATTCGATTCATGATTCATGATTTATGATTCAATTCATGATTCATGATTCATGATTCATGATTCAATTCATTATTCATGATTCTATTCATGATTTATGATTCAATTCATGATTCATGATTTGATTCATGATTCATGATTCATGATTCAATTCAGGATTCATGATTCATGATTCATGATTTGATTCATGATTCATGATTCATGATTCAATTCATGATTCATGATTCATGATTCAATTCATGATTCGTGATTCATGATTCATGATTCAAGATTCAATTCATGATTCATGATTCAATTCATGATTCATGATTCATGATTCAATTCATTATTCATGATTCATGATTCAATTCATGATTCATGATTCGATTCATGATTCATGATTCATGATTCCAATTCATGATTCATGATTTATGATTCAATTCATGATTCATGATTCATGATTCATGATTTGATTCATGATTCATGATTCATGATTCATGATTTGATTCATGATTCATGATTCTAATTCATGATTCATGATTCATGATTCATGATTCATGATTTATGATTGATTCATGATTCATGATTCAATTAATGATTCATGATTCAATTCATGATTCATGATTCATGATTTAATTCATGATTAAAGATTCATGATTCATGATTCATGATTCATGATTAATGATTCATGATTCGATTCATGATTCATGATTCATGATTCATGATTCATGATTCATGATTCAATTAATGATTCATGATTCATAATTCGAATCCTGATTCAATTCATGATTCATGATTTGATTTATGATTCATGATTCATGATTCAATTCATGATTCATGATTCATGATTCGATTCATGATTCATGATTCAATTCATGATTCATGATTCATGATTCATGATTCATGATTCAATTCATGATTCATGATTCATGATTAAATGATTTGATTCATGATTAATGATTTGATTCATGATTCATGATTCAATTCATGATTCATGATTCATGATTCATGATTCATGATTCAAGATTTATGATTCAATTCATAATTCATGATTCATGATTCGATTCATGATTCATGATTCATGACTCAAATCATGATTCATGATTCATGATTCATGATTCATGATTCGATTCATGATTCATGATTTTATGATTCAATTCATGATTCATGATTCATGATTCATGATTCAATTCATGATTCATGATTCATGATTCATGATTCAATTCATGATTCATGATTCAATGTTATGATTCATGATTCATGATTCAATTCATGATTCATGATTCTATTCATGATTCATGATTCAATTCATTAATTCATGATTCATGATTCAATTCATGATTCATGATTCATGATTCAAGATTCAATTCATGATTCATGATTCAATTCATGATTCATGATTCATGATTCATGATTCATGATTCATGATTCATGATTAATGACTCAATTCATGATTCATGATTCATGATTCAATTCATAGTTTCATGATTCAATTCATGATTCATGATTCATGATTCAATTCAATGATTCATGATTAATGATTCTAATTCATGATTCTGATTCATGATTCAATTCTCATGATTCATGATTCGATGATTGATTATGATCTGATTCAATTCTGTATTCAATCATGATTTATGATTCAATTCATGATTCATGATTCATGATTCATGATTCTCAATTCAGATTCATAGATTCATGATTCATATTACTTGATTATTTCCTGATTAATGATTCATGATTCATGATTCATGATTCATGATTCATGATTCGATTCATGATTCATGATTACTGATTCATGATTCTGATTCATGATTCATGATTCAGGTTCATGATTTAATTTATGATTCATGATTCGATTCATGATTCATGATTCATGATTCAATCATGCTTCATGATTCATGATTCATGATTCAATTACATGACTCATGATTCATGAATCATGATTTATGATTCGATTCATGATTCATGATTTATGATTCAATTCATGATTCATGATTCAAGATTCATGATTCATGATTCAATTCCTACATGATTCATGATTCGATTTATGATTCATGATTCATAATTAAATTCATGATTCATTGATTCATGATTCAATTCATGATTCATGAATCATGATTCAAATTCATGATGCATAATTCATGATTCATGATTCAATTCATGATTCATGATTCATGATTCATAATTTATGATTCAATTCATGATCATGATTCATGATTCATGATTCATGATTCATAATATCATGATTCATGATTCATGATTTGATTCATGCATATCATGATTCAATTCATGATTCATGATTCATGATTCATGATTTTGATTCATGATTCTTGATTCATGATTCGATTCATGATTCATGATTAATGATTCAATTCATGATTCAATTCATGATTCATGATTCATGATTCATGATTCAAGATTCAATTCATGATTCATGATTCAATTCATGATTCATGATTAATGATTCAATTCATGATTCATGATTTATGATTCAATTCATGATTCATGATTCGATTCATGATTCAATTCATGATTCATGATTCATGATTCGATTCATGATTCATGATTAATATGATTCGATTCATGATTCATGATTAATGATTCAATTCATGATTCAATTCATGATTCATGATTCATGATTCATGATTCAAGATTCAATTCATGATTCATGATTCAATTCATGATTATTCGATTCATGATTCAATTCATGATTCATAATTCATGATTCATGATTCATGATTTGATTCATGATTCAAGATTCAATTCATGATTCATGATTCAATTCATGATTCATGATTCATGATTCAATTCAATGATTCATGATTCATGATTCATGATTCATGACTCAATTCATGATTCATGATTCAATTCATGTTTCATGATTCAATTCATGATTCATGATTCATGATTCAATTCATGATTCATGATTAATGATTCAATTCATGATTCATGATTCATGATTCAATTCATGATTCATGATTCGATTCATGATTAATGATTCATGATTCAATTCATGATTCATGATTTATGATTCAATTCATGATTCATGATTCATGATTCAATTCATGATTCATAATTCATGATTCATGATTCATGATTTATTTCCTGATAATGATTCATGATTCGATTCATGACTTCATGATTACTGATTCATGATTCGATTCATGATTCATGATTTCATGATTTAATTTATGATTCATGATTCGATTCATGATTCATGATTCATGATTCAATTCTGATTCATGATTCATGATTCATGATTCAATTCATGATTCATGATTCATGAATCATGAATTTATGATTCGATTCATGATTCATGATTTATGATTCAATTCATGATTCATGATTCAAGATTCATGATTCATGATTCAATTCATGATTCATGATTCGACTTTATGATTCATGATTCATAATTAAATTCATGATTCATGATTCATGATTCAAATTCATGATTCATGAATCATGATTCAATTCATGATGCATAATTCATGATTCATGATTCAATTCATGATTCATGATTCATGATTCATAATTTATGATTCAATTCATGATTCATGATTCATGATTCATGATTCATGATTCATGATTCATGATTCATAATTCATGATTCATGATTCATGATTCATGATTCATGATTTGATTCATGATTCATGATTCAATTCATGATTCATGATTCATGATTCATGATTTGATTCATGATTCTTGATTCATGATTCGATTCATGATTCATGATTAATGATTCAATTCATGATTCAATTCATGATTCATGATTCATGATTCATGATTCAAGATTCAATCATGATCATGATTCAATTCATGATTCATGATTCATGATTCAATTCATGATTCATAATTCATGATTCATGATTCATGATTTGATTCATGATTCATGATTCAATTCATGATTCATGATTCATGATTCATGATTTATGATTCGATTCATAATTCATGATTCAATTAATGATTCATGATTCATGATTCAATTCATGATTCATGATTCATGATTCATGATTAATGATTCATGATTCGATTCATGATTCATGATTCATGATTTAATTCATGATTCATGATTCATGATTCAATTCATGATTCATGATTCATGATTCATGATTGATGATTCAATTAATGATTCATGATTCATGATTCGAATCCTGATTCAATTCATGATTCATGATTCGATTTATGATTCACTGATTCATGATTCAATTCATGATTCATGATTCATGATTAATGATTCATGATTCGATTCATGATTCATGATTCATGATTCATGATTTTAATTCATGATTCATGATTCATGATTCAATTCATGATTCATGATTCATGATTCAATTCATGATTCATGATTCATGAATTCAGGATTTTATTCATGATTCATGATTCAATTCATGATTTTATTCATGATTCATTATTCATGATTCATGATTTATGATTCAATTCATAATTCATGATTCATGATTCGATTCATGATTCATGATTTATGATTGATGATTCATGATTCAATTCATGATTCATTATTCAATGTTATGATTCATGATTCATGATTCAATTCATGATTCATGATTCAATTCATGATTCATGATTCATGATTCAATTCATTATTCATGATTCTATTCATGATTTATGATTCAATTTATGATTCAATTCATGATTCATGATTCGATTCATGATTCATGATTCAATTCATGATTCATGATTCATGATTCAATTCATGATTCATGAATTAAGATTCATGATTCAAGATTCAATTCATGATTCATGATTCATGATTCAATTCATGTTTCATGATTCAATTCATGATTCATGATTCATGATTCAATTCATGATTCATGATTCAATTCATGATTCAAGATCATTTCATGATTCAGATTCAATATGATGCATAATTCATGATTCATGATTCAATCATGATTCATGATTCATGATTCATGATTCATGATTCGATTCATGATTCATGATTTATGATTCAATTCATGATTCATGATTCATGATTCAGATTCATGATTCATGATTCAAGATTCAATGATTCATAATTCATGATGCATGATTCAATTCATGATTCATAATTCATGATTCATGATTCATGATTTGATTCATGATTCAGGATTCAATTCATGATTCATGATTCATGATTCGATTCATGATTCATGATTCATGATTAATGATTCGTGATTCGATTCATGATTCATGATTCATGATTTAATTCATGATTCATGATTCATGATTCGATTCATGATTCATGATTCATGATTAAATGATTTGATTCATGATTCATGATTCAATTCATGATTCATGATTCATGATTCGATTCATGATTCATGATTAATGATTTGATTCATGATTCATGATTCATGATTCATGATTCAATTCATGATTCATGATTCATGATTTATGATTCGATTCATGATTCATGATTTATGATTCAATTCATGATTCATGATTCATGATTCATGATTCAATTCATTATTCAATGATTCTATTCTTGATTTATGATTCAATTCATGATTCATGATTTGATTCATAATTCATGATTCGATTCATGATTCATGATTCAGAATCTAATCATGATTCATGATTCATGATTTGATTCATGATTCTTGAATCATGATTCGATTCATGATTCATGATTCATGATTCAATTCATGATTCATGATTCAATTCATGATTCATGATTCATGATTCAATCCATTATTCATGATTCTATTCATGATTTATGATTCAATTTATGATTCAATTCATGATTCATGATTCGATTCATGATTCATGATTCAATTCATGATTCATGAATTAAGATTCATGATTCAAGATTCAATTCATGATTCATGATTCATGATTCATGATTCATGATTAATGACTCAATTCATGATTCATGATTCAATTCATGTTTCATGATTCGATTCATGATTCATGATTCATGATTCAATTCATGATTCATGATTCAATTCATGATTCATGATTCAATTCATGATGCATAATTCATGATTCAATTCATGATTCATGATTCATGATTCATGATTCATGATTCGATTCATGATTCATGATTTATGATTCAATTCATGATTCATGATTCATGATTCATGATTCAATTCATGATTCATAATTCATGATTCATGATTCAATTCATGATTCATAATTCATGATTCATGATCTTGATTCATGATTCAGGATTCAATTCATGATTCATGATTCATGATTCGATTCATGATTCATGATTCATGATTAATGATTCATGATTCGATTCATGATTCATGATTCATGATTTAATTCATGATTCATGATTCATGATTCGATTCATGATTCATGATTCATGATTAATGATTTGATTCATGATTCATGATTCAATTCATGATTCATGATTCATGATTCGATTCATGATTCATGATTAATGATTTGATTCATGATTCATGATTCATGATTCAATTCATGATTCATGATTCATGATTTATGATTCGATTCATGATTCATGATTTATGATTTCAATTCATGATTCATGATTCATGATTCATGATTCAATTCATTATTCATGATTCTATTCTTGATTTATGATTCAATTCATGATTCATGATTTGATTCATGATTCATGATTCGATTCATGATTCATGATTCATGATTCAATTCATGATTCATGATTCATGATTTAATTCATGATTAATGATTCATGATTCAATGATTCATGATTCATGATTAATGATTCATGATTCGATTCATGATTCATGATTCATGATTCATGATTCATGATTCAATTAATGATCCATGATTCATATTTCAAATCCTGATTCAATTCATGATTCATGATTTGATTTATGATTCATGATTCATGATTCAATTCATGATTCATGATTCATGATTCGATTCATGATTCATGATTCAATTCATGATTCATGATTCATGATTAATGATTTGATTCATGATTCATGATTCAATTCATGATTCATGATTCATGATTCATGATTCTATTCATGATTTATGATTCAATACATGATTCAATTCATGATTCATGATTAATTCATTATTCATGATTCTATTCTTGATTTATGATTCACATTCATGATTCATGATTTGATTCATAATTCATGATTCGATTCATGATTCATGATTCATGATTCAATTCATGATTCATGATTCATGATTTGATTCATGATTCTTGATTCATGATTCGATTCATGATTCATGATTCATGATTCAATTCATGATTCATGATTCATGATTCAATGTCATGATTCAATGATTCAATTCATGATTCATGATTCATGATTCAATCCATTATTCATGATTCTATTCATGATTTATGATTCAATTTATGATTCAATTCATGATTCATGATTCGAATTCATGATTCATGATTCAATTCATGATTCATGATTCATGATTCAATTCATGATTCATGAATTAAGATTCATGATTCAAGATTCAATTCATGATTCATGATTCATGATTCATGATTCATGATTAATGACTCAATTCATGATTCATGATTCATGAATCAATTGATGTTTCATGATTCGATTCATGATTCATGATTCATGATTCAATTCATGATTCATGATTCAATTCATGATTCATGATTTAATTCATGATTCATGATTCAAGATTCATGATTCAATTCATGATGCATAAGTCATGATTCAATTCATGATTCAAGATTCATGATTCATGATTCATGATTCATGATTCGATTCATGATTCATGATTTATGATTCAATTCATGATTCATGATTCATGATTCAATTCATGATTCATAATTCATGATTCATGATTCAATTCATGATTCATAATTCATGATTCATGATTTGATTCATGATTCAGGATTCAATTCATGATTCATGATTCATGATCGATTCATGATTCATGATTCATGATTATGATTCATGATTCGATTCATGATTCATGATTCATGATTTAATTCATGATCATGATTCAATGATTCAGATTCATGATTCATGATTCATGATTAATGATTGATTCATGATTCATGATTCAATTCATGATATTCATGATTCATGATTCGATTCATGATCATGATTTAATGATTTGATTCATGATTCATGATTCATGATCTTCATGATCATATGATTCAATGATTCTATGATTTCGATTCATGATTCATGATTCATGATTGCAATTCATGATTCATGATTCATGATTCATGATTCAATTCATTATTCATGATTCTATTCTTGATTTATGATTCAATTCATGATTCATGATTTGATTCATGATTCATGATTCGATTCATTAGATTCATGATTCATGATTCAATTCAATGATTCATGATTCATGATTCATGATTGATTCATGATTCCTTGATTCATGATTAGATTCCATGATTCATGATTCATGATTCAATTCATGATTCATTGACTTCATGATTCATGATTTCAATTCATGATTCATGATTCATGATTCAATTCATATGATTCATGATTCATGATTC